>NC_046381.1:38695567-38986072 GCF_011125445.2 Fundulus heteroclitus
TCTGCAAACATTAACATTAACACCTGTATTTTGTCTCATTGCAACAAAACGTGACATACTTGGTGGAACTTTAAGTGACTGATCCACACAACTAAAAACTAAAAGTAAAATTACAACCAGAAAATCTCCAAAGTGCGGCGTGCTCATTCATTCAGCTCTCTGATGACCTTCTACAGACATGAATCATCCAGGAAGATTCATGTTTGTCAACATCAGTTTCCACAGACTCTCAATTATATTCAGGGCTCAACTTTGACTAGGCCATTCTAACACATGAACCCATAGTATCTGTGGCTGTGTGTTGGGGGGGGGGGGGGTTGTCTCAGTCTAAAGGCTATTTAAGCAGCTGTTAGGTTCAGCTGTGCTGCACCAGGGCAACACCTGAAACATGCAGGACAGCGTTGACTTTGGACACCACTGGTCCAGGTGGACGTCCATGTCCTGGTAGGTCTGCAGGTGGTCCATCCTCTCTCCAGGTCCAGATGATGATCAGAGCTCTGGGAGGTTCTGTAGAACCTGACCCTGCTGTAAACTGGACCAGAACCTCCTCCCTGACCCGTCTGCTGGGTTCCCTGGTCTCCATGATGCTGGAGGTTCCTCTGATGTTCTCTGAAGAACCTCCAGCTGCTGCAGCTGGACTGATTAGGAGCCTTCTGAAGGTAATTGGTTGCATTTTATTTAGGGGTATCAGCGTCAAGGAGACTAACCACAGATGCATGCCACACTTTTCAGATTGTTAGGCCCATGGGTAACACAGTTCTGCATGCGTTGTGTTGTCTGGTCCCAGTAGAAGGTGTCGTGGTTTGTTGAAGTAACCTGATGAAAGACTTCCAGCGGTACTTCTGCTGTTGGGTCATATCTTAGAGTCCTGGCAGCAGCTCCAGGCGCAGAGTGAAGGTGTTAATTGCAGAAAGGCAGCAGCTCTCTGTGTGTTCTGCCTGTAATTGAGCCAGCTGTCCTCGTTTATCCCACGTGACTCCGACGCAGCTCGGCTCCCGCTCGTGTGTGTTTCCACTCGACAGACGATGTAATGGATGCAGGGAGGACTCCGCTCCCTCCTCGCTCCCACAGACCGCTTCTGGAGGTGTTTCCCTTCGCCTCCTCGGATGAAACGTCTTCATCCTGCGTGAGGCGGATATTTTTAGACCTGGGCCGTCCCCAGGTTCAGCAGCTAGTTTATCTGTGAGACGGCGGCCGGACGTGTCCAACATGCTGCTCCCATTACGAGTCCGTCTCCAGGACATGAACAGGTAGTCAGCCTGCAGACCCACTCCCCGCTGAGCAGAGAGACGGGGACAAATGAGAGGATGGGGGGGGGGGGTAACCCACTTCAATTACCATGGCAACCTCTCCTCATCCTCCAGCTCCACGATGAAGGGCCGAGGTTCCCAGACTTCCTCTGTGTTCCTGATGAAGTCATGGCAGAGCGAGGTGGAGCAGCAGCTGAAGGTGAGAAGGTCCACCTCCACAGAGGAACTGATCTTCTAGTTCTAGATCTAGTTTTACGCTCCCGGCCCTCAGACCTCAGTCTGGATCCGGTTTTCTCTGGACTTCTGCTGCTTGTCACTGATTTATATTAGTAAATAAAAATATAGTAAATATTCAGTAAAGTGAGGCGAGTTACTGTTACAGAGTCCTCGTTTAAGGTAGAGACACAGCTGAGCAGAGATGGAGGCTTGTAGGAAGAACCGTCCTCGTTTGCAGCTGCTTGACCGTAAAAGATTTACGTCTTGGACCTGGTTTGGTCCCAACCAGCCTAAGATGAGGAAGATGAGGAAGATGAAGAGAGATGAAGGGAGAGTGTCCCGCTGGTCTTCCTGGTCCGGCGTGCAGGACCCGCTGAGAGAACTGGACACAACTCCTCGTCCTCTTTGATGCAATATAGCAAAGTTGCAAGCACAAAACCCCTCCTGCAGGTTGGCAGAACCTCGACTGGAACCTGGTCAGAACTAAATGCACCTTCCCTCATGATGCTGGACTGTAGGTCTATGACGTGTAACAAGGCCAGAGGTGAAAGCAGGACTTCTCTCTCACCAGCTCACTCTGGTCCAAAGCGTTTCCACACCAGAAGGGAGATACAGGTTCTGGTTCTGGTTCTGACCCGGGTCTCCTCTCAGTGGGACACGTCAGGAAAACCTGCAGAGGGAGGCGTCCCCATCAGAAAGCCCCTCATCTGGTTCCTTTCTATGCAGAGAAGCAGCAGCTCATCACCCCTGAGGCTGAGCCCAGCTGCTGGTATCCAGGTTCTGGTTCTTTTGGTTCTGATCCAGACTTCATGACCAGAGGCTTCATGGAATGATGCAAAACTAGTAAAGCTGAAAGGAGGACATAAATTGTTTACATAAATCGCTGCTGCATCTTTATCCTGAAAAATAGTGCAACCTACTGTGATTTTTAGAGTGATTCTTTTCAAGCTGTATGCAAACGAGATTTCATTCTGTACGCACTTTGTGCATACAAAACGACAATAAAGATATCTATCTATCTATCTATCTATCTATCTATCTATCTATCTATCTATCTATCTATCTATCTATCTATCTATCTATCTATCTATCTATCTGGACTCTGTCTGAACTTTTGTTAAGTTTGAACCCCGTTTTTCTCTAACACTAAACATCCTCCTACATTGCAAAACGTTCTTAAAGTTAGAGTTTTTGTCCTTGATTTGAGATGTTAAATAAGATGATCTGCCAGTGGAATGAGTATTTTGACCCCTAAAACAAGATAATTAGGTATACTGCACTTAGAATAAGATGATGGAGATGAGTTACTCCTGTTTTAAGTGCAAACATTTTATTCAATTGGTAGATAATCAGTCCTTTAGAAGTTTAGGTTAAATTATCAGGTAAATAACCTGAAATAACTTTAAATAATAACTCCAGTTAACCTGGCATAGGATACAGGTATTAAATGCTTGTGCTCCAATCATCAGGACTATTTTCAGAAGGGGGTTAGTAGGTTAAAAGTATTAAAAAACAAATTATTTAATATTAGTGTCACATTGACTGGCTGGATTAAAGAAGTTGATTTGGAAACTATAACAACTTTTATGGATTTAGAAACAGATTTAGTCTTTAGCATGGCTACATTATATAAACATTAGAAATAGCACTGAGCTATAAATGAATAAGAAATTGTCTTTTAGAAACCTTGTGAATATTTTTGGACTCTAAGCTTTTTTTTAATTTGCATCCTGTAAACTCCAGACAAAAAAGAACGTCTTATTTTCTTATTTAGTTGATCTCTCTCTGCCTCTATATTTATACTCATGCAATGGATCGAGAATATTTACACCAGTATCAACAAATCATGAGTTTCTGTTCAGTTTGGTCATTATTTTATTGCTGTTTGAAACTTTGGATGAGAATAATTTTATCTTTTACATTTTGTTTATAATTGTCAAACACAAAAACATGTTGTAAGAAAAGCACTTTCTTACAACATGTGGAAGTAGAGATACTTTACTTCAGAATTGTGGTTCTGACCGGGTAAACGGACTCAGCCACATTATAAAAGACAGGACCAGGTTTTGATTGGTAAAGTTCAGTGTAATGGTCCTCTACTGAAACGTAATATTCTTTAAGGCCACATAGACACAGTTTACTAATTCCTGCAGTATAGTGAAAAAACTAAAATTATAACTTAAATCCAGGTACGACACATTAGAAAACTCTTTTTTGTTCAAGGGAGAAATTAGTAAAAGGGAAAACTTGTCTCTATTCATATTAAAACATTATGATAACAACTACTTTTAAATTCAAGGGACTGAAATTAAAGTATTGTTAGATAATTTTTTCATTACTTCAGAAACAATTAGCTGTTGAGAAAACAAATTACTTTATAATGTATTTGATTAAAACGACACATTACGTTTAGTTACACGTGTGAGAAGGAAAACAAGGGAGGAAAGCTAAATAGTTTAGCACCATGGGCAAGAAGAAGTCTAATAAGCGATGTTTAACAAATTAGTGATCAGTACATGGGGCTAGCTTGTTGAAAAATCTTAGCTTTTTTTAAAAAAAAGGGTTCCGTCCGTCCGTCCGTCTGTTGTCTTCCGCTTATCCGGGGTCGGGTCGCGGGGGTAGCAGCTTCAGTAGGGAGGCCCAGACGTCCCTCTCCCCAGCCACTTGGGCCAGCTCCTCAGGAGGAATCCCAAGGCGTTCCCAGGCCAGCCGGGAGACATAGTCCCTCCAGCGTGTCCTGGGTCTTCCCCTGGGTCTCCTCCCGGTGGGACGTGCCCGGAACACCTCTCCAGGGAGGCGTCCAGGAGGCATCCTGACCAGATGCCCGAGCCACCTCAACTGGCTCCTCTCGACGTGGAGGAGCAGCGGCTCTACTCTGAGTCCTCCCCGGATGACTGAGCTCCTCACCCTATCTCTAAGGGAGAGCCCAGACACACTACGGAGAAAACTCATTTCAGCCGCTTGTATCCGGGATCTCGTTCTTTCGGTCACGACCCAAAGCTCGTGACCATAGATGAGGGTAGGAACGTAGATCGACCGGTAAATCGAGAGCTTCGCCTTTTGGCTCAGCTCTCTCTTCACCACAACGGATCGGTACAGCGCCCGCTTCACAGCAGACGCTGCACCAATCCGCCTGTCGATCTCCCACTCCATCTTCCCCTCATTCGTGAACAAGACCCCAAGATACTTGAACTCCTCCACTAGGGGCAGGACATCCTCCCCAACCCGGAGAAGGCACTCTACCCTTTTCCGGTTCAAGACCATGGTCTCGGATTTGGAGGCACTGATCTTCATCCCGGCCGCTTCGCACTCGGCTGCGAACCGCTCCAGTGAGAGCTGTAGATCACGCCCTGATGAAGCCAATAGGACCACGTCATCCGCGAATAGCAGAGACGCAATCCTAAGGCCACCAAAGCGGATCCCCTCAACACCTTGGCTGCGCCTAGAAATTCTGTCCATAAAAGTTATGAACAGAATCGGTGACAAAGGGCAGCCTTGGCGGAGTCCAACTCTCACCGGAAACGAGTCCGACTTACTGCCGGCAATGCGGACCAGACTCTGACACCGGTCGTACAGAGACCTGACAGCCCTTATTAAAGGGTCCGGTACTCCATACTCCCGGAGTACCCCCCACAGGATCCCTCGGGGGACACGGTCGAATGCCTTCTCCAGATCCACAAAGCACATGTAGACTGGTTGGGCAAACTCCCATGCCCCCTCCAGAATCCTGCTGAGGGTGTAGAGCTGGTCCAGTGTTCCACGGCCAGGACCAAAACCACACTGCTCTTCCTGAATCCGAGATTCGACTATCCGACGGACCCTCCTTTCCAGAACCCCTGAATAGACCTTACCAGGGAGGCTTAAGAGTGTGATTCCTCTGTAGTTGGAACACACCCTCCGGTCCCCCTTTTTAAATAGGGGGACCACCACCCCAGTCTGCCAATCCAGGGGAACTGCCCCCGATGTCCACGCAATGTTGCAGAGCCGCGTTAACCAACACAGCCCCACAACATCCAGAGCCTTAAGGTACTCAGGGCGAATCTCATCCACCCCCGGAGCCTTGCCACCGAGGAGCTTTTTAACAACCTCGGCAACCTCAGCACCAGAGATGGGAGAACCCGACCCAGAGTCCTCAGGCTCTGCTTCCTCAATGGAAGACGTGTTGGTGGGATTAAGGAGGTCTTCGAAGTATTCCGCCCACCGACGCACGACGTCCCGAGTCGAGGTCAGCAGCACACCACCCCCACTGTAAACAGTGTTGGTACTGCACTGCTTCCCCCTCCTGAGACGCCGGATGGTGGACCAGAATCGCTTCGAAGCCGTACGGAAGTCTTTCTCCATGGCCTCTCCGAACTCTTCCCACGCCCGAGTTTTTGCCTCGGCGACCAGCCGAGCCGCCTGCCGCTTCGACTGCCGGTACACATCAGCTGCTTCCGGAGTCCCACAGGCCAAAAAAGCCCGGTAGGACTCCTTCTTCAGCTTGACGGCTTCCCTCACCGCTGGTGTCCACCAGCGGGTTCGAGGGTTGCCGCCACGACATGCACCGACAACCTTGCGGCCACAGCTCCGACTAGCCGCCTCAGCAATAGAGGCGGCTAGTCGGAGGGTTAATGTCTTTTAAAGTGAAGCGGTGACACATTATTTAACAGAAAGCCAACAAACGGCTTTGATGACCTTTAAACATTACTGTCAGCTTGACACTCCCATCATCTCTGGCATAATTCTTGTAAATAATTAAGATAAATAAGCAGTTTTTAGAGATGGAGTACGCTAGCATCTATAGTAGAAGGAAAAACAACATATCCAGCAGTTCATTAATAAATATGGAGACATAAAAGGGAAGGAGGTAAAACTCATTCACCTTCTGTCCTGCTCTCCTCATAGACTCCGCCCACCTCAGATAGACTCCGCCCACCTCCAGGCTAAGCTAGGCACCTTTAATTCAGCACTTATTCAGTTTACATGTGCAACAAAACTAATATTCTGTTTAAACCCATTTTCTAACTATACATATTCCTAATAACAAAGCAATAAAGTCTGAACAGGTAAATTAGCAGGATGGATGTAAGTTCTACTTATTTAGAACATGACGAGTTTTACACAGACCATGAAACAGTTAATCAGTCCCAGAACTACAAGGAGGATAGTAATATAAGGCGTTAATGTAAATAAAACATTTTGGAGATTAAAACATGAAATTCATCCCAATGAGTCGTAAATGGGAGATTTAATAATTTGGTTTAGTTTTATATGTTAAGGGGTAGAAACCTTAGATATAAAGATGTAAGTAGAGAAAATCTAAATTATTCCTGTTATTTCCTGACATGATAAACCTGAACCACAAGCTTAAAGCCTCCTCTTCAGTTCCTGCTGCCGCTGATGCGCCTCATGAGCCGGTGAGCTCATAGTAACACGTGTGTGTGTGTGTGTGGGGGGGCAAACACACGGCCAACGCAGCAGACGCTGAAACATGTTGAGAGTGTGTGCCTGAATGCATTCAGAGGATTTGCAGAGACCAGAACCCCGACAGACGCCACCGGGGCCCGGCGGGGGCATGGGGTCCACGGCGCCGCCGTCGTGACTGAGACCGCCGACGATTCATCCGTCTGCAAACGACACGAGAGGAACGGCATCAAAGGACGGAGAGAAAAGGCCGAGCGCAGGAATAAACCGACCAGACATCGTCCCTGCTTTCATTTTAAGGTCAGACATGTTTCATCTGCTCACGCTCTCATCAGTGACTGGGAGAGGCGATGAACTTCCTGCACCAGACCCCCCCCCCCCAATGAAACGTCATTCTTTAGTCTTCACCCTGGCTCGTCACGTGTTGGTGAATAACCCAGAAACTCAGATGTTCAGGTTGTTCACAGCAAAACTCAGCCTCACTTTCCCCCTCTGGCTGCAGGTCTTCTGGGTTTCTCTTCTCCAGCTCTGGACGTCCACAGACTGAACAGTTCTCTCCGCTCAGACTGGATGGAGAACATCTGAAATCATCAGCGTTCAGCTCCTGTCGCACATTCTCAGTTAGAATTAGACCTGGACTTTGACTAGGCCATTCTATCTCAACCATAACATCTCAGGCTGCAGGTTCAGGCTGGTTCTCCTGCTGGAAGGAGAACCTCCTCCTCAGTCTTAGGTTCTCCTCCTGGATGGTCCTGGTTCTGCTCCATCCACCTTTCCTTGAAGTCTGACCAGCTTCCCACGGCATGATGCTACTAGAACCTGACTCTGCTTTAAAGTGGACCAGAACATTCTCCCTGACCCGTCTGCATGTACCCTCTGATGTGGGGGGGGGGGGGGGGGGGGGGGGGGGGGGTGTAGTCTGGGTTTAACCTCCAGGATGGATCTTCATTCATTGTCTCAGTAACGGACCAGGATTCTGGATCACATGTGGATAGTTGTCAGGTGATGAAGAGGAGTCAGCATCTCCTCCGTGACGGATGAAGATGTTCTCAGGATGTTTCTGACAGACGGAGGGTGAGAGCTGTGAGACTCCGCCTGCCTAGAGTCCGACCTGAAGGCAGACAGGAGGCCATCATCTCCAGACGCCGCTCCGAGCGGCTGAATCATCAGACCACAGGTGTGACCAGGATTTAGGCTTTAGAAGGAGCGGACCTGGAGACAGAAAGGTCCTGAAGCTGAGGAGGTAGATGAGCCGTGTGGGTTCTGATGGGCAGACCATAAAACTGCAGGTTCTTCTGGTTTGGGTCAAAACTCTCATGCTTTCAGGGTGGCTGCTGTGAAGATGTCAGAGGAAAACGCTGCTGCATTTTTAAACTTCTCGCTTTATGCAGGGAACCAGTGGAGCAACGACCGGGTCAGGGTTTCTGCATGAACATGAAGACAAGGAGAACAAATCCTAACATGCCAGGGTGGAAGTCAGCGGAGGAGAAACATGTTAAAAATTCATGTTTTCTGAGCTGCAGAGCAAAAAGCGCCTCTGGAACCAGTTTCTCCTTCAGCGTCTGAACTTCCAGACGTCCTTCTGATCCCGAGCTGAACGGCTGAAAGGACTCTGGTTAAACAAGCAAAGCGCATCTCCAGATATGCCAGAAAACTAATGTCTGTTTTCCTTTATGGTTATTTTCATCAGACGTATTCCAATCTGGGAATCTAGGAAATCTCCAGCAATTATCACCTAATCCTTTAATTTTAACAAAAGATCTCTCCGGTTGACGTGAGCCGTGTTCATCTTTCCAACACATTTAAACTTCTCCGTTGTTGTGAAATCCTTTAAACCTCCAGAAACGTCTCTGAATCGGTCTCAGCTGCCTGATAAATTATTGTAATTCCTGGAGAATATTCCAGTCATGCCGAATAACCGCTGCGGTATAAATTTTACCCCTGCCGACCGCTCAAAGCCTCTGACTGGAGAGCAAAGTGTTACTCTCACAGACACACACATCCAGCTGTGAGGCAAGTGCCTTGCTCAGGGGCACATCGACGGGGGGGTTGCGGCCTAGTGGTTAGAGCAGCGCGCTTGCACTTAGAGAAGGATGCAAGTCCCCGGTTTGATCCCCACTGCCGGCACTCTGGGTCCCTGAGCAAGACACTTATCCCCAGATTGCTCCCCAGGCGCCGCACATGGCAGCCCACTGCTCCCCAAGGGTGATGGGTTAAAAGCAGAAAACACATTTAGTTGTAATGTATGTTTCAATGACAATAAAGATGATATTATTATATTACTATCGACGTGGAATCGAACCCTCAACAGTTCTGTGTAAAGATCCTGCAGTAAGTCCCGTTGTGGCTTTAAATGACCTTCAGTAGATCTCTAACTGGGTTTCATGGCTTAAAATGTGTAAAGTTCTCACCTGGAAAACAGCAAAAAATAAAAAGCCCCAAATCCAAGGCACCTGGTTCAGGTGACACAGGTGCAGAGGGAAAACTAAACGTCACTTTTATCTCTGCTCCTGACCCCGACAGACAAGACATTTTTTCTTAATAGAAGGTACACCTGGTCTGGCGTTCTGTTAGCTGTGACATCATCAGGGGAGGCAGATCATCCTCTATTACCATCTAACATAGAAAGTACTCCTG
Organism: Fundulus heteroclitus; assembly: GCF_011125445.2. NCBI lineage: Eukaryota > Metazoa > Chordata > Actinopteri > Cyprinodontiformes > Fundulidae > Fundulus > Fundulus heteroclitus. The sequence continues at coordinate 38,705,074 of NC_046381.1, forward strand.
GGTCAATGTGAGCTTCTGTGCTTTCTGTGTCTCTGCTCTGTCTTCTCTAACATAGAAAGTACTCCTGGGTCAATGTGAGCTTCTGTGCTTTCTGTGTCTCTGCTCTGTCTTCTCTAACATAGAAGGTACACCTGGTCTGGCGTTCTGTTAGCTGTGACATCATCAGGGGAGGCAGATCATCCACTATTACCATCTACCATAGAAAGTACTCCTGGGTCAATGTGAGCTTCTGTGCTTTCTGTGTCTCTGCTCTGTCTTCTCTAACATAGAAAGTACTCCTGGGTCAATGTGAGCTTCTGAGCTTTCTGTGGCTCTGCTCTGTCTTCTCTAACATAGAAAGTACTCCTGGGTCAATGTGAGCTTCTGAGCTTTCTGTGTCTCTGCTCTGTCTTCTCTAACATAGAAAGTACTCCTGGGTCAATGTGAGCTTCTGAGCTTTCTGTGTCTCTGCTCTGTCTTCTCTAACATAGAAAGTACTCCTGGGTCAATGTGAGCTTCTGTGCTTTCTGTGTCTCTGCTCTGTCTTCTCTAACATAGAAAGTACTCCTGGGTCAATGTGAGCTTCTGAGCTTTCTGTGTCTCTGCTCTGTCTTCTCTAACATAGAAAGTACTCCTGGGTCAATGTGAGCTTCTGAGCTTTCTGTGTCTCTGCTCTGTCTTCTCTAACATAGAAAGTACTCCTGGGTCAATGTGAGCTTCTGTGCTTTCTGTGTCTCTGCTCTGTCTTCTCTAACATAGAAAGTACTCCTGGGTCAATGTGAGCTTCTGAGCTTTCTGTGTCTCTGCTCTGTCTTCTCTAACATAGAAAGTACTCCTGGGTCAATGTGAGCTTCTGAGCTTTCTGTGTCTCTGCTCTGTCTTCTCTAACATAGAAAGTACTCCTGGATCAATGTGAGCTTCTGAGCTTTCTGTGTCTCTGCTCTGTCTTCTCTAAGCCCCAGTGGGTGGAGGCAGATGAGCGTTCACACTGAGCCTGGTTCTGGTTCTGCTGGAGGTTCTCCTCCCTGTTAAAGGGGAGTTTTCCTCTCCACTGTCGCTTCATGCATGCTCAGTATGAGGGATTGCTGCAAAGCCATCAACAATGCAGACGACTGTCCACTGTGGCTCTACGCTCTTTCAGGAGGAGTGAATGCTGCTTGGAGAGACTTGATGCAACCTGCTGGGTTTCCTTAGAGAGGAAACTTTCTCACCAACCTGGAGGATCTGATGGAGTCTGACTTTGGAAAGAACATTGAGATGATGGGATGTTAATTGATGCTATTACATAAAATTGAAGAGCGGAAGAAATGACGACGGGACCCTGAGTTCCTCAAACCAGACGATGTCCTCTTCATGTGAGCAGCTTGAGATCCCCTCCATAAACACTCAAAAACAGGACTGAGACTTGAACCCGTACTGAGAAGACTACGAGCTTTGTGGTGAGACTGTAGACCCTGGGAAGTGCTTAGAGACGACGAAGGCCCTGCACCACCCTCCATTAAAGAGGACACCGCCTTTAGCTTTCTCCAGAGCCACAAAACCCATGTACTGGACAATCAGACTTCCATCAGCTACTAAAATACCTTTAGAGTGGTTGAATCTCAATAAACTGCAAACATCTGTTTCCTATAAAAACTGTTACATCTGAAAAATGCGTGTCTCTACAGACCCATAGTTGCTATAACATGTTTAAAATCTCTGTAAAATCACCTCCATGTGAGGAAAAGGACGTTTAACAGAGTCTGACTCTGCATCGTGTCTCGGTCCTTTCCTCAAAGAGATCACCGCGTGTCCCCCGTGGACGATCCGATCAATTCAGAGCGGACCCAGCGGAGGATAAACCTCGGAGGAGCTCCACCTGGGAGAGGAGGCGCTGCAGATGATGGAGAGTATCGTTTGGGAGGAAGGTGTCGCAGTGCGACGCCTGAAGGACACAGAAGTCAGTGGGATGAAAGAAACCAGGTTTGGGGCAGAAACATCTGAACCTCCAGGGTCGGTGTCCTGCAGCTTCTAGATGTGTTCCTTACCCTCCACAGGCGAATCAAAGGCTACACGACGAGAAGGCAGTCACGCTCTGCAGCGCTCTGCTAATGAGCTCATAGTGGAGTCAGGTGTGTTGAAGCTGAGCTAAAAGTTGCAGGACCGCGGCCCCAGAGGACTGGAGGTGGAGACCACTGCTCCAAAAACACATTTTCTCTGCAATTACTGGTCCCATTTTATCTGGAGACATCACAGCTACGGTTCAAACACCCCTGGGGCCTCGGCAGAGTGTATTCACCCCCACGGTGAACGAGACACAGCCACGGCATCGGGTTCATTCAGCTGATTGGCTCCCAGTCCTGACTCAACAGTCAGTGATGGACAGAGAGACTCAGGTGAAACAGGTGGAGCTTCACCTGAGGCACAGCTGAGGACAAGGAGGATTCAACGTCTGAGGTCCGTTACAAGGGCTTCAGGTTGACTTTAAACCGGAAACTCAAAACACTCAAACTGATTTTATCAACCACATGTTTGGACTTTAAAGACTATCTGAGAAAAGGACCAGATACGCTTTAACCACCGAAGACCTGTGTCTGTAGTTCTCAGTTACTCCTGAACTGGTCTGCATGTGGCTGGGTTTAAGGACCCACTGGTATGTCCATGTTTCAGGAGGCCAGTGGGTGAGAGGCGCGCCCCCGGGTCAGAAATGAAGCTAATTAAACCCTGGAGTCCTACAGACGGAGCGGTTGCTGATTTTAATAACGTTGATTTTAATAACGCTGATTTTAATAACGCTGATTTTAATAACGTTTTACAAGAGGGCACACCGGTACCAGCCGGAGTAAAACAGCCCACTGTCCTACCGGGGGACGCGTGGGTCCATCGCAGCTCTGTCCAGTAGGTGGATAAACATCCATTCACCACGTTTTCCTGTAACAATGTCCATTTTTCAACAAAACACTAGTTTCTGTGACGTAGCAGTGAAATCCCTGATCATGACCACGTAGGCTGCTGGTCCCCATCTCCATATATGGTCGTCACCACGTCCATATATGGTCGTCACCACAGCGCTGGGTCCTGATAGGCTCTGACGGAGGCAGGAAATGGATTTTAAACTTTTTTCTCTGCTTTTAAAACTGTTAAAAAGGCTTGACTGGTATTTATCTCCTACTGTCCTGATTCGTAAGATTTATAATTATATTTAGAAATAAATGTTACATTGTTTGCTAAACTTATATTTACTGAATGCTTGTAAGCCTTAAACAGGAATCTCTTATACAACCTGAGAGTATTTCAAACAAACACGAGATCAGCCTTTATTCTCCGTTAATGTCGTTAACGGAACATATTCTCTCCAGGATCCGGTTCCAGGTTCTGCTGGATACATCTGAGCTGCAGCACATGTGAAGTTTTCCTGGTGTCCCCTGAATGTGGGACTGTTGCACGGACTTTTCTTTTTCTTTTTTTTCTGCACTGATACTTTTTCTCGGGCGTCAGAATACTAAAACAGGCACACTGATTAAATATTGAAGAGTGTATTTGCAGTGTCCAAACTGTAAGCCTGGCCTCAAACTGTCAGAGCTGAGTTTTAACTCGACCGGAGTGACGAGCCGAGCCATCGGACGGCGACAGGAACAGCGGCTGTGATTGGCAACGTTGGCCCGTTGGTGTGTGTGTGTGTGTGTTACTGTGTGTGTGTGTTACTGAGTGTGTGTGTGTGTTACTGTGTGTGTGTTACTGTGTGTTTGAGGCTACCTAAGCCAGCGTAGCGGCTCAGCGCTGTGACAGTGTGCTGACTGGTTGTTATGCTGTGTGTGTGAATGAATGTGGAGGAGTGTTTCCTCTAATGACTCCCATTCAAACCGCTGCATGTGTGGACGTACTGTCTTGTCTATCTCTGTGAGGACTCATTAGCGGTTCAGACGCTGTAAGTGAGGACACTCCGGACACTGTCCTCTCTCCCTCGCTCCGTGTCGAGACCCGACTGAAGAATAATGTGCAGCTCCACAGTGTAAAACAGATTAGGACAAGCGTGGTGGGCAGGAGCCCTGGAACCGTCTAAGCTACTGAATCTTCACATTTTTAACGAGGATGAAAACTGAAAGTGAAGCTGAGCCTAAACCGTGTGTCTTCATGTTCACATCGGTGCCGATCCAGTCTTTTACCTGTACTGTTCATTTAACGCTGAAAAGGAAACGTAGCAATCAGCGGCTGACCTCAGAAACCTCAATCATCTGACCAATGTTAGCGCCGATATAAAGGAGTTAACGACCTTTGGAGGAGCGACTGCTGTACGAAACAAGATGCAGTGTTCAGTTTGGGTCCCTCATCAGCAACATCCTGTCCAGAGATGCACAGAACCGGGTTTGGAAAAACCAAACAAGCTTTGGGCCTGTTCACCTCGCAGCCACTGAGTGGACCCTGAGCCATGCCAAGGGCCCATACATGGTCCAGGGCCTCACTGCTGTGTATTCAACAAGAACCCGGCCGGTCAGGACTTCCTCTTCAGACTCTCCATGTCCTCGGCACAAAGAAGTTCCTGCATGGGAGCTCTGACGTCCTCCACCTGCAGGACGCCCCGTTTGGACCGCTGAGGTTTAGCAGATACAGGCAGAGGTTCTGGAAGTCCGATCCTGGCGCGTTACTCTTCAAAATATTAGTCAAACAGAAACGCACAAACTGTATCTAGAAGGTTTTATTATTTTCATCTGGTCTCACAAACGTAACTACAGCAAACACTTCAAGATTTATCTCAACGGAACGCTGAAAATAAAGTGAAATAAGCGACGCTCAAACAGCAGGTTGTTGATGGCAGACGATGTTTCTCTCTGGTTTTCTCTAAATCACGTCATTAAACACATGATCTCAGAGCTGAATTCACATAAAGCTGGAGCGGCCGAGCTGAAGACATGCAGCTGGAGGAGAACCGCGGCGGAAAGCCTGGCTACGGAAAACCAAAGAAGCCAGAAGTGAGGAGAAGGTTGATCAGATCCAGGCTCGGCTTTCTGAAGAAGCTTTTTTAGGAAAGCTTAAATGAAAGCCTGTCAGCGCCGGCGTCTGCTCTGACAGGCTTGTTGTCTCCTGAGCCGCTGGGAGGAAGGTGGAGGGGAACCCTGCTGCTGGTTTGGTCCGCCCACATCCACCCGACAACCTCCCGCCGGTTCCAGCTCGTTACGCGACCCGACGGCGCCGCAGACGTTTTACTTACAGGCAAATCTGAGGAAACAAAGTTAAAGAAGAGATGCAGGAGACGGATTTTCACAGAGTTGTCAAACTAAGACAACTAATTATTGTTGGTGTGGCCTCCCAGCAGCTGTGCTGTCAGGGACGCTTTTTATTGTTACTCTAATTTATTTAGAAATTAAAAAACTAATCATGGGCAGACTTTTGGGGCTGCGTCTCAGACTAATGCGGTGGAGAAAGTGACAGGAAGAAACACAATCCCTGAATGTTTAATGAGCTCATTGTTCAAAAGGAAAACGGATTTCTGTTTATTAGATGCTGTTTTATTTCCATCTGGAGCAAGATGATGTTGGGCGGATGGGTCAGTTTCTTTTATCCAGCTGCGCTTTGCTAAGCTGCAGAACAATCATTCAAGATTCGTGTGCCGTAGGTTCACCATGAAAATGACAGAAAAATGGTAACAAAATATGTCGAGGAATAACAGGAACCCCTCAGCATGATGCTGCCACCACCGTGTTTCAATGCTCTTTGATGACATAAAGGCCCAGTTTGCTTTCACCAAACCTGCTCTATAGTATTATTATGATGCCTGAAAACATTTTAGTCTTCTTCTCCTGATTGATACCTTTTTAAAGTGGATCCTTTTAATCTTTGGTAACCTGTGTGCAAACGATGGCCTTGCCAGGTGTGAACTTGAATGCTGGAACTGAATCAAAAGGTAAATTAACTTATACAACCAGGTCACTGTAACTTTTTATTATGTTTAACTTTTACACCCAACAGTCTTTAGTTAACGTTAAAAAAAAAATAATTTCCAAAAACATTTCTGATGAACATGTCTGTCTTCACGAATGTGGCGACAGTCCAAAGTGCAAAAGCTTTCTGTCCATAACAGGTTCTGCAGGCGGCACCATTTTACATAATTTAGCGTTTAAAAAAAAAAAAAAAAAAATTTTATGGAACCTGAAAGGAGAGGAACGTCTGAGATTTCACCTCCTGTGCTTTTCTGGGATCCAGTCAGGTCCGTGTGTGGTTCTTTAAGAGGAACCAGGACCGGTTCAGGTTCTGACTGCTTAAACCATTCCTGGGTTTGGTCTGGAGACTCAGATCCAAATGCTCTCCTCCTCACATCTGTATGTGGAGCAGAAGGTTGCCTCTAATGGAGAACAGCCACGGTTCTGTTGAAGCTCGCTGGACCCAGTAAAGATTTTAACGGGAATTTCACATCAAATAAAACAGAAACAGGAAGTGAAGACAGGGACATGAATGCTGGCGTCCATCCATGGAGCCGTTGTTCTGTGCAGATCCATGGATAGACGGACGTACCCACACACCCCGACAGATGCTGGTGCCCAACGCGCAGAAGATGTTTTTGGAAATTAAAGGTGACACACGTCAGATTCACACGTTTAAGGCTGAGGATGACGAAGTGCCGCTGCAGCGTGTGAACCGCCGGCAGCAGCAGCATCAAAGGTGTGACGCCTGCATTGAACTCCGTTCTCCCTGCGGCAAAAAGCCACAGCTACAGAGACGTGATGAATCTGCTTAACAGCTCCGGCGGCGTGTCGGGACCTCTGCAGACTGTAAATCTGTGCGCCTGAGTCAGTATCGGCCCTGGACGCCCAGCTCCGTCTCGGCCGCGCGCTCGATTTGATCGTGGACCCGACGGACCTCCTGCTGGGTCAGAGTTCGCTCCATGTGGCGGTAGACGATGCGGTAGCAGTGACTCCGCCGCCCGGTCCTGGAACACAGAAACAATCAGACGATTAGCTTCAAACTCAACGTTCTCCTCTTTCGTTTAGCAGAAACGGGTCTTTACAGGTCGGCATTAAAAGAGTCGTGCAAACCAGAGTTAGGCAAACATTAGGTATTTTGAAGCTAATGTTAAGATTTTTATGTTAGTATTGTTATTATATTTTGATGCTGTTGGGTTCCTGTGATTCAAGCTTAGCTTTTCTTACATTTTATAGCAACGGTTTTCACTTTAGGTTGAGTTTATAAAAATAGGCTGTTAGCATCCTGTTTCATGCTAACATTTAGTTTAGGATAATGTTACGTAGATTTTCTTTGTTCTTTGTAGCGGCTGTTAGCTTAAAGGGTCACAGCTTCAAGCCAAGAAGTGAAACATCATCTGGTCTCAGCGGCATCTTAACAGAGATCCACTACAATTCAAAACTCTATTACTATTTAAGCTGCTGTCTTTTTGTTTCCCATACAGTCAGATACGTTTGCTTTTTGAAAGACACCAATTACATCTAAATGTGAGGAAATTATTTTGTCCTGTGTGTTGCTTCTGATGAATGTTTTTAATCCTGGAACAAAGAGGCGGACTTCACAGTGTTCTGCTGCGTCATTACCGGGTGCGTTACTTTTCCCTCTACAAATATATTTTTCTCATTTAATGACAAACTTGGAGTATTTGGAAATTAAATTTACATATTGTCTTGAGTGTGCCCAGATGGTAAGACAGTGAGGGATGCCTGAAGCTTGACTTTAGGTTTCCACCATCCATTATGTATAATGGACTAAGCCTGAGGACTAACATGCTAGAGAGGAGAAGACCATCTAATGCACCGTTTATATTAAACACACTCCTAACATAGCATTGGTAGAGATTATGAGATTACAGACTAAATTTACTGTAAGCTACTCTTCAGTCTGTAAACCTTGAGTAGGACGTTTATCTGTTGCAGTAGGATGTTCTCTGGCTAAAATAAAAACATCTTTTTGGCCTGAAATGCATCTAAATGTGGAATAACTTTGAAGGATAGTCAGAAAATGAACTGAATAATTACATAATTATGACTCACAGGAAAATACTCTTGACTTTAGTTAATAAAGATGGACAGTTTAAATCAGGGTGTCGTCGGCATAGATGTTGCTTTTATCGATTAGTGAGTTTTACATCACTGCAGACCCCAGAGAATCGGCCCCGGCTAGCAGAGACATTTAAGGTTGGCTGAAATGTGCAGCTACCCCCACGGACAGGACAAATGTCTTCTGGAGAAAGGCTTGGTGGTCAGACCAGACAGAGATTAGCCACGCTGTGAAGAAGTACGGTGAGAGGAGCCAGGAGAGGACTTTAAACCTAACGACGGCGTATAAAGAAGAAGATGGTTAACTCTGAATGGTTCACCTCAGAGCTACAGCTGCATGGAGGAGGACTGGTTTAGGAGCTGATGAAGATTAGCATCAAGTGGGAAAGTGTCTCCAGAGGTCCGACCTCAGCTCTGAAGGAAGTTTCAGGACATTAACTGAACACTAGGCGTGTCTTTAAATCAGCTCCACCAACTATTTCCTGTGAATCCCTGATGCATCCTGCAGCTCTTCATCCTTCCTGTTTACTCTTCCTCATCTCTAGCTGTCCTAACCTCACCCTCCTCTTCCTCCTCTGATTCAGCTTTTCATCCTCTTCATCTTGGCCTTTTGCATGCCACCCCAGTTCCTACCCCCCCCCCCCCCCCCCACCCACCGTTGACAAAATGCCTTACGACACGTTAAACCTACAATAACAAAATACAACATGATCTCTCCCTCTCTCTCCCCATTCATCCTGGGTGTCGCTCGCCCTCGCTCGGCGGCTGATGAATAATTGAACATCAGTACATTTGGTGGAAATGTCAGAGAGAGAGTCTGGCTGCACAGAAACGGAGAGACACAAACGCAATTACACATCATATACAAGCGCACACACACGGAGTGAATAGTATTTCATGAGATAGAGTGTCTTATAGTTTAATAATTGATGTCTCCATTATCCAGCCCACGTAGCTGGTGGGGTGGGGGGTGAGATATCAATACACTGACACCTGTAAACTTTACACACACACACACCGGGCAGAGTAAATGTGCCATAATTATGCACATGTTACATTATTCATACAGTAAACAGTTTTAGTAGGAATCAAAAATCCTCATAATGAAATTATTTCATCTTCATATCTGGAGATCAATAGTCTCCTGCAGTATTTGGGTTTTATGATCTTGATATTTCATCTGGTGTGTAAGAGAGGCTCATTATTCCCCTGAACCTGTGGCTGCCGAGTCAGTAACTCAAAAACTAAACTGCTGCTGAATAAAATTTTTACCTCAGGGCTAAATATTAAAGGAGAGCTAACCAGAAACTATAGCAGAAATCATGAAGGCTTTGTCCCTATGGAATTTAAAACACACGTAAAAGTATACAGCGATTTTCAAAAGGCATCTAATTTCAGAAACTCTTCAGAAAATCTCACAAAAACTGAGAAAAATAAGCCTAATTTCTGATTTTTCAAGGCTGCGTGAGAACCCCGGCAGATGAGGAACAAACTACAGCTGCAGAAAACCTCTGCTGCTCATGAGGAGCAATCTGAAAGAATCTGGGCTTTAGGAGACAGTGGGGAGATTGCTGAACTGCTAAAAAGGCCACAGGATTGCTGCTTACAGTTTATCACACAGAGTGGACAGAAAACACGTGGAGCAAGGTGGTCCGCCCAGACCGGATGATTTTAGACTCTTTGGCCTTCATGCAACACCACAGGAGCTTATACCCTAAACCTGGGGAGTGGACCAAAATGTGCTAAGGTAAAAACACGTGTGCAACCAGATTACATTTCTTTGTCCAATTATGAATCCAAAAACTATTCTATGAATTTAAAAGTACAAAAATGTATAAAATAACAGTCAGATATATTGAAGAGAACTGACTTAGTCATTGTGGGGCTAAAACATAAAAAGGGTCTCACTTATTTGCCTTTTTAAAAGAATGATTTACTCACATTGTTTCATTTTTTGTGGGTCTAAAAAAATGTTTTAGTCTTTTCTCATCAACAAGAACAGAATATGTATCATTCTGGAGGTTTGTTGATGAAATAACGGAAGAAAGTGGCTAAAAAAAGACAAAATAAATTTAATGTTAAGATTTTAATATTTTTGTCAAATCTTACCCTGATAAAAAAATAAAAGAGTCAGTCTGCATATCCTGTTGAGATAAGGTCGGGGGCCGTGTAAAATCCTCCCAGGGGCCTGAAATGGCCCCCGGGCCACATGTTGGACAGCCCTGAACACACCGTCTCCACAGAGACACACGGTGGTGGCAGCATCATGCTGTGGGACGATCCTGCAGGAGACCTGAGACCAGGGTGGAGGTTCACCTTCCAGCAGGAGAACCGCCCTGAACAGCCAGATGCATTATGGGATGGATCAGAGCAGAGTCAGGGGTCAGAACGGCCTAGTCAAAGCCCAGAGCTGGACGTGAAAACTGATGTTCTCTGATTAACTGTTCTCTGTTTTCTAAGGAATAAAGGCTGAAGATGTTTGTCTGTAGACGTTCAGAGCAGAGAGACAAACGGCAGCAGACTCTGGGAGTCGTGCATCAGTTTCACTCGTCTTGGTGTTCGTTTCAGCGTCTCCTGCTGAGGTTTGTGACGGAACGTGAAGCTATGGCCTCTCCTGCAGGATGCTGCGTCTTCTCGCTGACAAACGCAGTTAAACCGTGAGGCAGGAGGACCAGGTAACCCTGCTGCCTGCTGTAAATACACCAGAATCATATCGGTTCATTTGTCCCGGTATTAAAACGCGTTTCCAGACGAGGCGTCCGCGGCGCAGCCAATCAGAGAGCTGCTGTGGCTGCGGAGCGAGACGGAGAAATGATTAAAACCAAATTACCTAACAGCGATAATGAAACAGGCAGAACCTCCTGTGTGACACTCGCAGCTATTTCTGAGCACAAACGGCGAGGTGAGCGCCGGCGTCTCCTGAAGTTCTGCTTTAATCGCTGCAGCAGCTTCTCTGGAGGAGTAATTGCTCTGCTGGAAACATTCCTGTCTGCACCAACTCCTCCTGCATGAGGCATGCAGCACATTCCTGTGCAGAGTGCCGTCCCCACCGTGACTTTGGTTACCAGCTGGAAAACAACGGCAGCATCAGCAGGCCCGGTTCACCAGGACCAGACCAGCGCCATCATTAGATGCAATCAGGCCTCCTGCGTTAAAGACGTTTAATTAGTAACGCAGCAGAAGGAATCACAGTGTCTCCCTGGATCAGTTCTGGTTCTGGTAGCTGAGCGGCTCCAGGTGAGGCCTCGGCTAGTCAGGAGACGTGGGGGGGGGGGGGGCTGGAGGGGGATAAGAGGAGGCAGGGAAGGAGACGTATGGGGGGGGGGGCACCAGGAGACGAGCTTCTGGAGGTTCAGACCCAAACGTTCATCTGCAGAGAAGATGATCTGCTCCCCGCAGGACGGCCACGCCGCCGAGCGTCAGCCACACAGAGAACGCTCGTTAATATCCTGATCAGAGGAGAGAGGAGAGCTCCATCAAGGTCAGAGGAGGAGAGGAGGCGACCCCCCCCCCCCCAAAAAAAAAACAATTAGTCTGAGGAGGAACTTCAGCAGATGGAGGGAGGGAGGATGGAGGGATGGAGGGGAGTGTAGCGTTTCATCGGGGAGGCCAGGAGCCGCTATGTGGACCAGCCTGAAAGAGGAGAGCTGGGGGGGGGGGGGGGGGGGGGGGTAGATCGATAGAAGCGGGGAGCCCCCACAGCTGCCAGCGACCTTGAAAGCACCGCGCTGCCTTCACATGCAGACAGAGAGACACCGAGATCTGATCCTGTAAAAGCCTTTCAGGAGGAGAAGAAAGTTGGAACAAGAAGGCGAGGCAGGATGAAGCTGCTCTTCCTCCTCCTCATCATCACCATCATCATCATCATCATCGTCACCGTCACGCTGCTGTTTGATGCTCATTTCCTTTCATCTTTCCACTGAAGGAAAGAGACACAAAGCCTCTCAGCTCTGCTGTGACAATCAGACTTCTGATGAAATATCTGCAGACGCTGATCTGAGATCAGCAGACAGAACAAGCCGAGCGCTGATGCTGATGCAGGTGACAAACACCTGCATCTCATTTCCTTCCTGCTACCAGAAAACCTGGAAAGATTTAATTATTATATTATCATATTAATGTTTTTCTAAATGCCGACTCCATGAAGCTACAGAACATCGGCTCTTTGAGCCTCTCTGCTGTTTAAGTTCAGCTGAACAGAAACTGGTTTCACATGTCAGACGAGTTTTAAACAGTTTTAGACCTAAAACACCACGCAGTTCCCATTCTGCTCTTCTTCATCGTCCTCCTCAAAGCTAATGCAGCGTCTGAAGCACCTTTCCTGGTCAGGAAATGTCCTACTGATCACTTCTGACCTCTGCCTAGCTTCCACTTCTCTTTCCTATAACTCATCTTTATTCCTCTACCAGAATTGATTTTGACCAAATGTCCCAATTCAGCCAAATAAACTCCAAAAGCTTAGAGCAGATCATTCAGCAGCTAAGTTCCTCCTCAAGCTGCCTTGATGTTCTCCCCGCAGCTTTCTTTAAGAACGTTCTGCCTGTCATAGCGTCTGATTTGACTCAGATAATAAACGCGTCCCTTCTGTCAGGTGTTTTCCCCCAGTCCCTAAAAACAGCAATTATCAAACCACTGCTGAAAAAGAACAATTTAGACAAACTTCTACTCCAGAACTACAGGCCCATCTCAAACCTCCTTTATCAGTAGATTATAGAAAAAGCTGAGTTTCAACAATTAAACACCTTCTTAACAACGACCAGCCGCTTTGATGTTTTCCAGTCAGGTTTCCTCACCACAGTACAGAGACCGCCCTGATCAAGGTGTTTGATGACATCCATAGAAATACAGACTGTGGAAGAACCACCGTGCTGGTTCTATTGGACCTCAGTGCAGCATTTCATACTGTCGATCTCTCCATTCTGTTAGAACGCCTGGAGAACTGGGTCGGCCTCTCTGGTACAGCTCTCCACTGGTTTAAATCCTACTTAAAGGACTTTTTTGTATCAGTAGGTAACTTTACATCAGAGATGACAAAAATCACATGTGGGGTTCTCCAAGGGTCCATCCTGGGTTCCTCCTGTTCTAGATCTACATGCTCCCTCTAGCCCAGATAATAAAAAATAACAACATCAGCTACCATAACTATGCAGACGACACACAGCTCTACATCACCATGTCACCAGGTGACTATGAACCAATTCAGGCACTGAGTAAATGCCTAGAAGAAATCAATGCATGGATGTGCCAAAATTTTCTTTAATTGAATAAAAACAAAACAGAAGTAATAATATTTGGACCAACAGAGGAGAGATCAAAAGTTAGCACACAGCTTCAGTCGCTTCAGCTAAAAACCACCAATCAGGCCCGAAATCTGGGTGTAGTGATGGACTCAGACCTGAACCTTCAAAAGCATCTAAAGACAATTACAAGGTCAGCTTTCTATCACCGGAAGAACATTTCTAGGATTAAAGGACTGATGTCTCAGCAGGAACTGGAAAAACTAATCCATGCGTTTATATTTAGTAGAATTGATTACTGCAACGGTGTTTTCACAGGTCTGCCTAAAAAGTGGATTAGACAGCTGCAGCTGATCCAGAACGCTGCTGCCCGCGTCCTCACTAAGACTAAGAAAGTAGAGCACATAACCCCAGTTCTAAAGTCCTTACACTGGCTCCCTGTATCTCAGAGAATAGACTTTAAAATACTTCTGTTAGTCTATAAATCCTTAAATGGCTTAGCACCTAAATACATCACAGACTTGTTATCAGTGTATCAACCTTCCAGACCACTCAGGTCTTCTGGCTCCAGTCTGCTCTGCATACCTAGAACCAGAACCAGACATGGAGAAGCAGCATTTAGTTCCTATGCTCCATTTATCTGGAACAAACTTCCAGAAAACTGTAAAAGTGCTGAAAGCCTGAGTTCTTTTAAATCAAGATTAAAAACACATCTGTTTAAAATTGCCTTTGACTGTTCTAGTTAAACAGTTTTACTGTTTTTAATGTTCTTTTTTTGTTACTACATTCTATCCCTACTTGCTTTTATTCTATTTTCTATCTACATTTTATTATTTTGGTATATCTTAATCATGTAAAGCACTTTGTATTGTCTTGTACTGAATTGTGCTATATAAATAAATTTGCCTTGCCTTGGCTTGCCTTGAAAACTGGCACCAGCACACTCCTCCGTTCCTCAGGCTAAAGTACTGAAGTAGTAGCAGCGCTATTTCAACATATTTTACTCAAGTAAAAGTAAAAAAGTATTCAGTGAGAAGGCGACTAAAGTGCTGAGTAATTAATCATAACAGCTGATCATTTAGAATTTAAAAATGACGTAATCAGATAGACAAAAATATAAGGTTCTATGAAAAATCAGGTATTTTAAATAAAAAAATATACTAAGAATAAGGCAGAAGAAACATGTTTCTAAATCTTGTCTTCAACATTAAACTTGAAAGCGATACTTAATTAATGTATACACAGAATGTTAGAACAGTGCAAAGTACTGTAACCATATCTACTGTTTACTGAACGTTCATCTGACCTCCTAATGGCTCAATAATCTCAGAGGATAGAAAATAACATTAAAATAACATAAAAATAAGGTACAAAGATTGTGTATAAATATGTTTTTTTTTAAGGTTTTTTTTCTCTCTGATCAATGACAATATATATATGGATGTATTTCCATAATAGAAAAAAGGGTCAATAAAAAGTTCAATAGAATAACAGTTTTCCTTCCTTATGCATTCTAACCATGTAGGTTAATATTACATCATTACATCCTCCCAACCAATCACAACGCAGACCCAGGAACCAAGCTCCGCCCCCTTCACAGAGTTCAGAGAGCACACATTCTTTTGCGTTTTTAAAAACTTGTAGTTTTGGTAAAAAGTTGATTGAATAAAGGGTTGAGTTTGAATACAGTGTTTGTGTCTTTATCTAAAAACAGGTTGCTAAGCAACAGCATAAAATGGCCAGGGCTGCACTTAAAATCTATGTTTTGACTTTGTTGATAATTATTGATATCGATCGATATGATTTCTATTTTATGGATCTGCTTTTTTATATCGTCCAGCCCTAATCTGATCTTTTTTTAATGAAGTTACTCACAGTGAGTAGATTTTACTCAACAGTAATAATATGACTGAAGTAAAAGTAGAGCTCAGTAAAGTACATTTTGTTCAAAAAGTTACTGAAGTAAATGTAACTGAGTAACTGTAACTAGTTAGTGCTCAGGTGTGATGGATGCATATAAACACGGCTGGATGGATGGACGGTTGATTAATTAATGAATGGAAGTGATTGGTGGATCAGTGGAGTCACAAAGTTTACCGCTGGGCTAATCTCTAAACTCTAAACTCTCCAGTCCTGCAGGCCCGGCGTCCTGCAGCTTTTAGCAGCAGCGCTGCTTCAACTCGCCCTGACTCCAGTCTGAGCTCCTCAGCAGAGATCTGACTGCAGGCCAGTGGCTAGTTCAGCCGTCTGGCTGCGCCGCCAAGGCCGAGGGTCACGTCTGCAGTCTGAGACCCGGACTAAAGATCTAAAGCTGCAGCTGACTCCTAAAAGAAGGACTTTAGGGTGAATAAACGTTTGTCTGAAAGCCCAATAAGGAGAGAAATGACTTCAAAACTGAAGTCAAATCCATATTTCACAGACACGTCTGTTTAATCTTGAGTGAATCTTAATAAACAGAAAATATCCACCCCGTCTTCTAGAGCTCTAAACCTTTTAACCAGCTCTGATTCACGTCTCTTCCTCTGCCTCAGCGCCTTTTTTCCCAGATCCCATAAGTTGATTGCAGTCGATATTCTTGCTCTCGTCTCCATCGTCATCCGGACAGATGCTGAACAAATAGCTAAACCTAATTCCTCCTTCAAAGCCTCTCCTCCTTTCCTCATGCAGCGCCTCTCCTGGGCCAGAGCACAGCCCAAATCAATTAGTATTCTGTTAGACAGCTGCGACGTGCGCTAGTGTGAACTCCGAGCTCTCCTCTCTCGTTAATCTCACCACTTAGATCCTGCCTAATTGGGACGGACAGTCAGACGGAGGTGATGGAGGATGGGAGGAAGAGGAGTTTTGAACCGCCGACGGAGAACACAAACATAAAGAACGAATCCCAGCAGTCATTAATACGCCACACAGTATTCAGAGGAGCGTGTGAATAAATGTTTCTCTGATTATGCGCCATACTATGAGGGGCTTCGTACCTCCTACTCATCCGGCTGAACATAAATAACATCAACTTTGCCTCTGGTGTTTCCAGCATGTAGACATGTCCTAAAAAACAATAAATTCATGTTTTTATTACTCTAATCCAAAGCTGTCGGGCAAATGCAGAATTTATGCAAATATAATCAAGGGAAAGAAAAACATCAGTCCACGTCAGTCTGAGAGGACACAAATGTTGTTTATTGGCCTTTTTCCTGTGAATATTATGCATGATTTATGAAATACTGACTGAGCTTCATCTGTGCGTTAAAATCTAACAGAGAAAATGTAAACAGGTGACTTAAATCAGTTCATGCGCTTGTTAAATGTCACGAGAACCGCTGACCTGATGCAAACCTTCTTAAACGTGTTTTCAACACTGGAGAAATTACAGACAATGAGAATTTCTCCTCAGGCTGACCGTTTTCCAGAAAAAAATCAACACAAGTTTACTTAAACCCCTTAAAATATTAATCTAAATGCCACAATGATTAGCATCTAAAGGCTCACAATGAGATTTCTTTTCCTGGAAAAATTATTATAAATATAAATTTCATATCTACCACAGAGTTCAGACTGTAGTTGTCACATATTTGACTGTTTAAGCTGTTTTAACAGCATTAAAATCAGTTGTGGTGTGTTGGATCTCCGTTATAATTAACAATGAAAATGATTACCTGTAATATCTAAACAAAGGTGAGCAAATAATCCCATGTGGAGTTCCTCCAGGCTGTATACTTGGAACCTTAATAATTAAAATGTCAACAGTACCTCATTCATTTAAAGGACACATATAATGCTTTTTAATTCTCCCTTTACACACTGAAATCATCCAGTTGTGGTCCATATAAAGTGGAAATGCAATGTTTTTGTCGGAATTCCTCATTAATTTACCCCCATGTTATCCTTTATATCCCTGTTCTAAAGAGCATCTGAGAACAACTTAATTTGGTGCCGTCTCTTTAAATGTAGAGGAGGCACTTCACCTCCTCTACATTTTTCTGCACAAGAAAACTTATTTAAAGAGTAGAAAAGTGGATTTTGCCTGAACTGTCTCCATTAAACCCAAAAGGTAGATCTAGATTTAAAGTGAGCTTATAACTTTAGTTTAATCTTTCTTCTGGTTGAACGTGATGCATCAGCACCAAATAAAAACCATCATAATCCCAGTGGAAAGATTAAAAAGCTGCACAGCAGTCAAAAAGAAAAGGGTTTGATCACAATAAAGATTTCCCATTCATTATTGAGCAAGGTGTCAATTATTTTCTACCTGTAATTTTATTGGAAATAAAAAAACAGATATATTATATTCACATTACCATGTATACTCATTTAATATTATTTTATTACAGATTGAGTAACAAAATTAAAATGTTGGAATCCGTTTTAAAAGTGCATAGCCACGTTATTTGACTTTTTATTTGTAGCTGATTGACCTACTGGTTGGTTAGCTGACAGGGCGAATGGCTGGCTGATGAACAGGCTGACTTGCTGATTGGTTGGTTTACAGGGTGACTGGTTGGGGCTGACTGAGTCACTGACTAGCTGGTTAGTGGGCTAACTAACGTATGACTAGCTGTTTATGGATCAGAACCATCTGGTTAACCGGCATGGTTGCAGCCAGAGCCTGAATCAGCAGAGTTCTGCCATGACATGAAGACGCCTCTGTTTTTTCAGCAGGCTGTGTCGATGTTTTCTTCACAGGTTCTGCTAGTTAAAGCTCCGACAGCTGCAGCTCATCACCAGTGCTGCCTGAGATCTCAGCAGCATCCACAAAGTCCTGTCCTCAAACCGCCGCGCCGCCGCGCCCCCCCTCCTACGGGTCCACGCAGGACGAGACGGTCAAGGACTGAAAAGCATCTGATGTTTTTCAGCACCTTGGAGAGCGGCGCCCTCAGGTCATCTGGAACAGGTTTACTGAGCTTCTCCCAGGATGGAGTCCAAGCTGAAGGAGCTTTTACTTTCTGTGCTCACCATCTGCTGTGGAAGCTGCCTGAATACCTAAAGTCTGCTCAATCTAACACTCCGGCTCGGCCTGCACAATCATTTAAACACATGCAGGAAATTCCTCAGGAAGCTGAAGGAAAGCTGGTATTTTATTAAAATGTTTTGCTTTAAATGGAGGTTTTATGCTGTTATGTTTCAAAAGCACAGTTCAATGCATTGTTATCGGTCTCTAAGAGATAATTTGGGCATTTTGCCATAATTATGTGCTGATATCAGATTTACTTCTGAAGAGATTCTGTAAATAAATCTGAACATTGGAATCAATAGACTGACCTGACATGAGAGTTCATAAACATTTGGTTGACCCAATTCCTCGGAAAGCTGAAGTAAAGCTGATGTTTTAGTAAAATGGTTCAATGCTTTGCTTTAAATGAAGGTTTTATGTTTTAAAAGCACAGTTTAATGCATTTTTATTTGTCCCCAAGACATAATTTGGGCATTTTACTGTAATGATGTGCTGATAAAAGAGAAACTTAATCAGATTTACTTCTGAAGAGATTCTGTAAATAAATCTGAACATTGGAATCAATTGGCTGACCTGAAATGATATTTCATAAACATTTGGTTGGCCCGGGTTTAATCTCCGTTACCTCTGTCCTCCTGCCCTTCAGCGGCACCAGACTCTGGGCTGAGTTCTGGTGGGCCCGCCGGGCCGGAGGCAGATATCCTGAAGGGCGGGGCTAACCGCTGCCGAGCGTCTCTGACTAATTCATGCACATGTATTAATAGATCATAGGCAGCTCTCCCGGGCCGCCGAGCCGTCTGCGCGCCCAAAAAAAAGCCGAATAAACAACCCGGCAGAGAAGACAGCCGCCGTCACTTTGCAGACGAAAGGCCGGCTTCACAGGGAGGCAGCCGTTCGTCTATCCGCCAGCTGAATTTGTTTGATTTACCCAGGCTTTTATTTATTTATTCATCCTCTGCGTGAGTTTACTGTCAGACGAAATCCAACAGAAGACGTGGAATGCTGACCTCAACGCGGCGTCATCGCCACGCACAGAGCTGCTCTCATTCGGCTTTAATCCGCTCATGAAAGCAGAAATGTGCGTAAAAACAGCCGCGGCTGAAGTCAGAGCGGGAGAGCGGGGACGTCACGGCCGGATGGGTCCCTCTGCTCCGTGAAAGTGGGACACGGTCATGTTTGTCCAGCAGCTGCCGCTCAGAGGAAGAGCTTCCTGATCATTAGTGCTGCTGCTCAGCTGCTTTAAATCACCTGAACAGGTACGTTTCAGCTGTAGACCAGCAGACCAGCTTCCTCACAGGGCTCCAGCTCAAAGCTCCTAATGCTTTGAGCTAATAAAAGAAGTTATTAGTCTATTATTTTAAACTTTTCTCTGGTACTGAGATCATCTGGTTCAGGTTCTGCAGAGGTTCTAGGCCACCATGAGGGAGCAGACTGGGCCTCGTTTACCAAAAACGTCTGAGTGGCTTTTATCGTTCAGATGCAGAGAAAAACACCTGAACTGTGGTCAGAGTTTGTCTAGTATCTTATTTTAACGTTAGTGAGACATCAGAAGTGCCGATGAGGCCCCGTCTCTGACAGGACTCGTCCACGGATCACCAGAATCCTCCCTGGTCTCCACCTGGAAGGTTCTAGCGTTACTAATACGTTTATTTTCTCACTGACTGGGTGTCTGGGTGGTTTATTAGCACCTCTGTTAGCTGATTAACTGGCTGAGGGATCTCTGCTGAAGATCCAGGTTCTGGTGGGGAAGACGGATGAACAGATGGGATCAGAGTGAAGCAGGACGCCTGGTAAAATGTCCTCTTCAGTCTGGAATGATGGACGGGTGGCGACACAAAGGGCACGGAGCAGCATTAAAGTGGATTCCAGGAGAGACGGATCCCTCAGCTTCCCTCTCCCCTCGAGGCATCCTGCTCTTCCTCCTCCGGAGAGACTGAAGGAGGAGTGAGGAAGAGGAGGAGCGCTGTGAATTATTAACCGATCTGTCACTGTAGTAGGGAACCCTGTCTGTCACAGGAGGGAACACATAAACCCACTCCCACAGATCCCATCACCGTATCGGCGTTTGGGTCTGAGCTCGTTAAGGATTCATGAGGCTTCAGCCTAAACGGTCTGGGAGGACCATCGGATCCTCTTTCTCTGCTTTCTCTGCTTTCTCTGCTTTCTCTGCTCTTCATCCTGCCTCACGTCCCTAAAGAGCCGCTCTGCTTAACTTTCATCAGTCTGCTCTCATTTCGTCCTCCTGCTGTAGCGCAGCAGCAAAGACCAGACGCTCCAGGTGCGCCACCGCAGGTACGGCCCGGGATTCAGCTTCTAAACAGGAAGTCAATCGGCCAATCAGACGCCAGCAGCTCAATGCATCGACTCATCCAGATGTGATGAAGACGAGCTGCTGAAGGTCAAAATGAGCACCAGAATCAGAACCATAGACGGGCCGGTCCAGATAGTTCAGAACCTGCTGAACTGCTGGCAATTTCACCAACAACCCTCCCTCTGGTTCAGAGTATGGTCTGAAGAGGAGAAAACCTCTGAGCAGCTGGAGATGAAGATGTGGTGCTGATGTCAGAGGAGAACGGGCCGGCCGGTTCTGGATGAGAGAAACAGAACCTCTAATAATGGTTCCTCAGAACCAAAGTCTGCAGAACAGAACCTATTAATGTAGAACATGTAGGACCTTGGAGCAGATGGACCTCACCGGGTACCGCTCCTCTCAGCTGAGAACAGGAACCATGATTCCCACAGAATCACCAGAACCGGACCAGAACAGGTCGGATGAAGGTTTCATGGTCCGATGAGTCTGGATCTCAGCTGACTGGGTCAGAACCTGGTGGAACCAGCAGGAAAGCCTGGATCCATCCTGCTTGTGTCAGAGGTCCAGGCTGGTGGAGGTGGTACCGTGCTGTCAGAGATCTTCTCTCTTTGGACCTCTTGGTACCAGCAGAGCACCATCTAACCCCCACAGCCCAGCTGAGTTCTGGTCCTGACCGGGTCCACAGTGGACCCAGGTTCTGATGCTGCTCCCAGCAGGATGATGGACCGAGCCACAAAGTTCTGGGTCAGAAGGTCTCACCAGAACATCTCTGTGGGGGAACCGGAGGTTCTCATCATGGATTAAACTGTGTGACGTTATCAGGTCAGTTTGGACCAGAACCTCTGAGGAATGGTTCTGACACCTTGTAGCATGGATACCATGAAGAATTAAGGCGGTTCTGAAGGAGGTCCAGCTGGGTCTCAGTAAGGTTGTTCTGGTGGTCCGCAGTGATGAGGACGGCCAACATGGCGCTGACTTAGTTTCCTCTGATCAGAACCAGGTTCTGGATCCGGACGGAGAAGAAAACAGGGATCAGAAGTGGCTCCTCAGGTTCTGGTTAGAGTAACAACGGTCCGCTCCGCAGCGGGACCAGAACCAGAACCCTGCTCACTCTTAACGGCGTGGTCTGCAGACGGGCCTTCAGGCTGGACCGGGTCAGCGGTACCACCCAGGCCCGGCGCGGTGAAGCCAGGAGGTTCTGGGCCGGCTGTCTTTCTGACTGGATGCATTCAGCGTGAGCGTCGCCTACCGTCCATCTGCTGGAGCAGCGGGACACCATGAGCGTCTCATGACTCAGACCCCCCCCCTCCTCTTCCTCCTCCTCCTCCTCCTCCATCGCTCCGTTTATCAGAACAAACCAACAGATGACCTGAGTCACCAGCAGCTTCATCTGTTCCTCACATTCACGGCGCCGGCGTGGGTCCAGCGGACCAAACCGGGCTCAGAGCGGCACCGCTGCAGAACCACCGAGGCCTCAGAACCCGCTTCAGCCCAGCTGCGCACATCCAGGTGGAAATAACTCTCATTACCCACAATCCCCGGGCCGGGCTAATGCAAAGCCACTTAACATCAGCGGCGTCTGATTGGCTGCTCCCTGCTTTCTCCTGCTATCACAGTGAATAATTCAGACGGGTCGGCTGGCATTTCCCCCCCCGCTAATTGCTCGTTAAGTGCTCCGTTTGACCTTTAGCGGCAGGAGGAGCGCTTCTGAGCGGTTCTGTCTGCAGCGGAGGGGAACCGGGTCTGAGCCCGGTTCCCCTCCGCTGGGGCGGCGCCGACACGTGGAGGACAGGGCCGGCATCAGAACCGCCTCCACCGAGGCGATGTGGGCTTCAAACCAGCGCTCAGAGACCGGGGGGGGGGGGGGGGGGGGTGGGGGGTGATGTGTTCTTTATCACTACTGTTGCTCTTTGCTATCAGTTATCACTTTGTTTCCTCAGGAAACTTAATACTGCTTCTAGTAACACGTTTTCCATTTAGCAACATTCTCCAGACTTATTACCATTAATAAAACAAAACAGACTTTAATTTAACTCTGAAATCTATAAAAAGACAATTATACCAAAAACATATTTCTAGTTTTACAATAAATTAAAGTTTTGCTGCAGGTTTTTCTTTAATGGTAAATTTTTTCTCCAGATTAATTATGCCTACAGTCACTATTCATTGTGTTTATTATTCTTGAACAAATGTTTCTTTTACTTCCATCTATTAACTAAAAGCAGCGAATGAGCAGAAGTTCAGTCTACATTAAATCAGTATTTGCTGAGAGGCTTGTCTACCTCCAGGACAGCATCGGTTCTCCTAGGTGGACCTGAACCCCTTCAACTCCAATCAATACAATTAAATGTTATTTAATTTAAGTCAGCTTCCATCAGATCCTCCAGGTTGGTGAGAAAGTTTCCTCTCTAAGGAAACCCAGCAGGTTGCATCAAGTCTCTCCAAGCAGCATTCACTCCTCCTGAAAGAGCGTAGAGCCACAGTGGACAGTCGTCTGCATTGTTGATGGCTTTGCAGCAATCCCTCATACTGAGCATGCATGAAGCCACAGTGGAGAGGAAAACTCCCCTTTAACGGGGAGGAGAACCTCCAGCAGAACCAGAACCAGGCTCAGTGTGAACGCTCATCTGCCTCCACCCACTGCGGCTTAGAGAAGACAGAGCAGAGACACAGAAAGCTCAGAAGCTCACATTGACCCAGGAGTACTTTCTATGTTAAAGAAGACAGAGCAGAGACACAGAAAGCACAGAAGCTCACATTGACCCAGGAGTACTTTCTATGTTAAAGAAGACAGAGCAGAGACACAGAAAGCACAGAAGCTCACATTGACCCAGGAGTACTTTCTATGGTAGATGGTAATAGAGGATGATCTGCCTCCCCTTCCTGGTATCTTGGTCTAACCACAGATCTTCTGAGAACGCGGCTTCATCAGACGGTTCTGCTGAACATCTTCTGATTTCAAAAGGAAATAAACTTTAATCTGCTTCCCCAGGTCCACCACTGGGTCCACGATCCTCCAGCCTGACCTCAGTAGCCGTCCAGCTGCTCCTCTCCCAGTTCTAGAGCCGGTTCTGTTCAGTTAAAGTCCGGTTTAACCCACATGGGATGCTGATTTTTAAAGCATTCTTAGCAGTTTTTGATAAATGTCCAAAATCTTCACACAGTATATACATATAAACACATTTTCCAGACTATCAGGCACACTTAGAATCCTTAAATTATCTCAGAAATTGATGGTGCGCCTTATCAATTTCTGGGGATTGGGGGGTGCACTGTAAAACAAAGGAACTAAAAGTAAATAAAATCCTCTAGAATGAGTGTATTATTCCTTAATTTGAGCAGCTAAATAAGACTATCTGCCAATGGAATGAGAATTTCTACCCCTAAAATAAAATAATTAGATATCCTGCACTTGAAATAACGAGATGGAGATGAATTGTTCTTATTTTAAGTGCAAACGTCTCATTCCATTGGCAGAGAGTCTGATTTAGCTGCTCAAATTAAGGAATAATACACTCATTTCTAGAGGATTTAATGTACTTCTAGTTCCCTTTCTGCAGTGAGTGATGTTACACACCTGGGAAGAACATTGAGTGTGCCTTATAATCTGCTGCTCCTTATGGTCCAAAGAATACGGTAGAAATGGACAGAGATTAGACCAAGCTAACAAACAACAGCGTTATCAATTACTAAACAAATACAGTTAGATTTTCCAGGTTATAACAGAGATATTTCTGGTATCTTTGGCTGTAAGCCTCTGGATGTTACGTCAGGGTTTTTCTTTGGTTTTAAATCTCCAGTAAAGAAGAAATTTATCGACAGAAAGAAGAGAAATGGCTTCTGGAAAAAGAGGAAACGGTAAAACAAGCAAAGCCTTTCCAGCTTGTTGTGCTGCAGGAAAAAAAAGAAGCACAAACACGTTTCTGAGAACAATCTGATCGTTCCAGTCATGTTGAAAATTCAGAGTTTGTTCCGACAGGGATTGTGTCTCCGGGCAGCGCTAAATATTTAAGCAGCAACACATAACGCTGAAGGCAACAAGCTGGTTCACAAAGTGAGCAGCGGCCAAACAAGCTGGGCCTGACCTGAAAGCTGCCGTTCAGCTCAGCGCCGTCACTTCACATCTGCAGACCCAACAATGGCTGCAGACTCATTCATTATTCACACTCAGTTTATCCTACAGGAAACACGTCTTTCTGTTTCCTCTGCTGCTCGCCATCCCAGCCCGATGGGCCCGTTCTACTCCCACTGGCTCACATGTTGACCTTTCACCTCTCTGCTTCTCACACAGCTCCTCATGAGCTCGCTGCAGCAGGTCCGGTCTCTGCTGGGCCCGCTGCAGAACCGGGTCAGAGGGTGAGGACCGGTGTAGGTACCAGATCATCTCGGGCGCTTCCCTGATGACGTCTATTTATGGCAACTCCACTCAAACAAACTAGATTATGTCCGCGGTCTCCATTTGTTAAAAATCTATTTTATTTTGTTAATTTACGGTTATTTTCCTGTAAATTAGTCGAGGCATGAAAACTTTTAACATCATTCTGGAATACTTGTGTGGTAGTCTGACAATTTAATCGGTAATTTTGCAGGATCAAAGTTACAACCTTAGAGAAATTTAATTCCTCCAATTTTTTTTTTTAAGTTGTGAAGGGAAACTAAACCATAAACTCATTTCATTTTTAATAAAAGTCAGCAGCCAAATTTAATTTTATCACGGCATTCATCACTTTAAAATCAATAACGTTCATTCCTTCTTTTTGTACTGATGTTGTTCTTTCTGATCACATGTTTTTTTTATTATTCCAGATGAAATTGTGATAATTTGATTATTATTTTTATTGTGGTATTTGGTAAATTTAAGATATATGCTGGATAAATTAGTCTGGCTAGCCCTTCCGTTTTTGTTAACAATATTCTTCCAAACATTGAGCCAATTGTCAAATATTTGTTTTTTATTTATTAATTTTTTTGTAAAATGGCTTGAATATTTGTTCAAGCTTTTGAGAAAAAAGAAACCGCTAAATTAACTTAATAAAATTGATTCGTTACAAATGCAGAGCGCGGGCTCTATGTAGTTTGTTTGAGTGGTGTTGCCATAAGGTGACGTCATCGGGAGGCGCAGGGACCTCATGGAGATTTTCTTCATAAAATTGTCCGTTTACAAACCGTAATCCCGCTCTAGAATAAAACCTACACCCCGCTATAATTACTTTAGTAAGTTGTCCAGACCAATTACAATGTTTTGCTCAATTGAGCAAACGTTAAACTAACCATGTATAGTGACGTCATCATAAGGCGCAGGACCCGAGTCAATCAGGTACCTACACTGGCTCAGGTCCAGAGACAGGCTGGTTCCTAGGACCAGGAAGTGATCCTGATTGGATAAAGCTCCAGGTGGTTCTGATGCAGACCCGTCCCTGTCAGCCCCTGGGAGTGCACTGATGATTCATAATGATAATAATAATCATTATTTTCACTTCTCAGCTCCGTGCTGAACATTTCTGCTCAAACATCTGGTTCTGGGTGTTTCCTGTCCTCCAGGCACCGCTGGGCGCGACCTGCTGACATAAACCATACAGGGGTTGGACAATGAAACTGAAACACCTCTCATTTTAGTGTGGGAGGTTTCATGGCTAAATTGGACAAGCCTGGGGGCCAATATTCATTATTTGCACATTGAACCAATAAGAGCAGAGTGTGAAGGTCCAATTAGCAGGGTAAGAGCACAGTTTTGCTCAAAACATTGCAATGCACACAACATTATGGGTGACATACCAGAGTTCAAAAGAGGACAAATTGTTGGTGCACATCTTGCTGATGCATCTGTGACCAAGACAGCAAGTCTTTGTGATGTATCAAGAGCCACGGTATCCAGGGTAATGTTAGCATACCACCAAGAAGGACGAACCACATCCAACAGGATTAACTGTGGACGCAAGAGGAAGCTGTCTGAAAGGGATGTTCGGGTGCTAACCCGGATTGTATCCAAAAACATAAAATCACAGCTCCCCAAAACACGGCAGAATTAAATGTGCACATCAACTCTCCTGTTTCCACCAAAACTGTCCGTCAGGAGCTCCACAGGGTCAATATACACGGCCGGGCTGCTATAGCCAAACCTTTGGTCACTCGTGCCAATGCCAAACGTCGGTTTCAATGGTGCAAGGAGCGCAAATCTTGGGCTGTGGACAATTTGAAACATTTATTGTTCTCTGATGAGTCCACCTTTACTGTTTTCCCCACATCTGGGAGAGTTACGGTGTGGAGAAGCCCCAAAGAAGCGTACCACCCAGACTGTTGCATACCCAGAGTGAAGCATGGGGGTGGAGCAGTGATGGTTTGGGCTGCCATATCATGGCATTCCCTTGGCCCCATACTTGTGCTAGATGGGCGCGTCACTGCCAAGGACTACCGAACCATTCTGGAGGACCATGTGCATTCAATGGTTCAAACATTGTATCCTGAAGGAGGTGCTGTGTATCAGGATGACAATGCACCAATACACACAGCAAGACTGGTGAAAGATTGGTTTGGATGAACATGAAAGTGAAGTTGAACATCTCCCATGGCCTGCACAGCCACCAGATCTAAATATTATTGAGACACTTTGGGGTGTTTTGGAGGAGCGAGTCAGGAAACATTTTCCTCCACCAGCATCACGTTGTGACCAGGTTAAAGTGGCAGAAGCTCCTGAGCGTAGCGGTTCTGGTTCTGAGACGCCCAGCAGGCCCAACCCCCCCCCCCGTTCTCCCATTCACAGATTTTCTCTCCAACGCTGCGGTTTTCCTGCCGGCCCCCCCTCTCTCAACCACTTCACTCTCCTAAAGCTGCTCCAGAGACTCGCTGTGTGTGTGCGTGTGTGTGTGTGTGTGTGTGTGTGTGTGTGTGTGTGCGTTGTGGGTCGATAGCAGCTGTAAGACAAACAGGAAGTCTCCTGAGTGTGTGTGTGTTTATTAATCTGATCAGGATGGAGGGAGGCAGGAAGCCTTCGTCATTAGGAGGAGGTTCATGTTTCTCCACATCCTCCACAGGCGGCCACAGCTTCTCTGGACCTCTCTGGGTTTCTGAGGAGCTGCTGAGGGCCGCTCCCTGCTTCCTGAGTGCAGCGCCGGCCTAGAACCCGATCGTTCCTAACCAGCTTTGGGTTTGATGCCAGGGAACCCGAGCTTTGGTTCCTCGTGCTGAGGACCCACAGGTGTAGCAGGAAGAAGCTGCGTTTCCTCCTCCTGCAGGTTTAAGCTTCATGAACAACCAGCAGAGAAACCCTGGCCAACCTTCATAAGGCCTGTAGGAGCATCAGGTCAGCTCCAGACCACCTGAGCTCCATCATCCTGCAGGAGGAGAACATCTCAGCAGCTGAAACCTTCCAGGATGCCAGTGAGTGGAGCATCATCTCCTCTGTTCTGGATGTTCTACAGTCAAGGGTGAGTCCATTTGGGTCATCAACAGAACAATGAGTCCGACCACAGCAGCAGATCCACAACAGAAAGGAATCAAAGTGCTGAAACGGCCTAGTCAAAGTTCAGAGCTGTGAGAACTCTGTGTTGGGAGGTTCTGCTGGACTTTAACGCGATCTTCCTGATCAGAACTTTATAAATGACAGAAGTTCTGCCCACGCTACGCAGAAGCAGAACTTTCTGCTGAGTGCTGTGAGGACAGCGGCTAACTTTGAGCAGGAAACTTCTCTTAAAGAGAATAAATGTGATGTGCTCAGACGTGTTTGTGTGTTAGTGAAGCACAGATGAATCTTCATGGACTCCAACATGCAGTCAGATTAAAACAACAAACCGGGAGCGTCATCAATCCGTGACACCATCTGGGTTCTGCACGGCTCGCATCAATCATGCAGAAACATTCGTTTTCATCTAATCAGCCGCCTCTGAATCACCAGCAAACCATCAATCCCGGGATAACGGCTACGGCATCAATAACCCGCAGCGCTGATTAAACACGCTGCTGTCTCCTCTGACGCTGCCTGATCAAGACACAGCCGCTGACTTATCCGTCTGACCAGAACCAGAACTTCTCCTGATGTGGAACCAGAGCGCAGCGCCGTTAGCGCCTCAGCTAGCTTCCAGAGATTAGCCACGGCCCACCCAGACCGAGACGCCGGGACGGAAAACTGACCGGGGTTAAAGGTTATGAGCTTTAGATGTGCTTCAGCTGATGGAGGGCGACGCC
The DNA here is from genome assembly GCF_011125445.2 of Fundulus heteroclitus. Taxonomy (NCBI): domain Eukaryota; kingdom Metazoa; phylum Chordata; class Actinopteri; order Cyprinodontiformes; family Fundulidae; genus Fundulus; species Fundulus heteroclitus. The sequence goes on from NC_046381.1 coordinate 38,733,706, forward strand.
TTCATTTTAGCATCAATCAGAACCAGCAGCGCCACAAACCGGGTCAGCAGAACCACCAGTGGACCGGTCCATAACGTTCTATCCAGAGGTGAATAGTTACTGGGAACATTTACTCAGTTACACTCAGGGGTGTGAACAAAATGTGCTTTTAGGAGCAGATTTACTGCACTCTACCTTTATTTGAGTAATAATATTAAAAATATCACTAATAGTTATTTCTTGGTTGGCTACTTTTTACTTTGGGGTAAAAATATATTAAAGTAGCGTTGCTCTTAAGTTAAATAAGCTACTCTACCTACTGATTTAATAAGAACAAAAGGAGGAACTGCTTCTGCTAAATGGAGATCACATCCTGCCATAATTCTTTATTATAGTTCTGATGTAAATATTTATATTTATTCATATAGAGCAGAGCAGCACGTCTGCAGGGATCTGGGTTTTAACTTCTGACCCGTTTCTTACCAACATGTTTCATTTTCTTCCTGCTAACCAAGCAGATCATGAACCCATCTCCAGGTTATTTATGATGATAAGTAGTTATTTCTAGTTATCATCCAGAAACCTGATTCAACTGGATGTTATTTATGTTATTTTCAGCAGGGTTTCCAGTGATCCTGGTTCTGATCTGGGTCGACTGATTTCCTTTAAATGAGCAGAAGTTAACCAGGTATGAAACGCTTCATCCTTCACATCAATCAGGGAGGTTTTCCTCACACCGTCAGGTTCTGCGCTCCTTTTAAAACAGCTGGTTCTGTTTTAAAAGCTCAGAGTTGAGTGGCTCTTAGTTTTAAAGGACCTGCTGGATACGTGGAGCTGAATAAAGAGCATTTATGGGAACAAACTGGTTGTGGCAGCAATTGGCCGTGTTTCCTGCTGCGCCTCCTTTGACCTCTGAACCGGGCCGATGATGCGGGTTTTCTCCTGGTCTCTGCAGACTGAGGCAGACTGAGGCAGGACGGCTGCATCGTGGATAAATGAGCTGATTTCCTGGAGTCTGGGGAGGCGACTGCTCCTGAGTCTGATCTCAGGAGCAAAGCAGGGCAGAGCCGCACGTTTCAGGCTAATAAACAGAAATTGGACCTCCTGACAGCGCGGACTGGAGGTGAAGTGTCTGCTGCTGCCCCCTGGGGGGATGCGGGTTGCCAGTTTGGTGGACAGCAGGTGTAATAGAGGCCAGCTCATTGTTGTCTCTCTCCATCAGACTCACAGGGAGCGCTCTGACTGCAGCCATCTGACTGCTAATGCTGCTGATTGCTGCTTTCTCTGAGAACGTCAGGAGATAAAACGCGACTTATCGGAACGCTTCCCCTTCCAGGTGGAGCCGTTAAACAACATGCAGCTGTTTTAAGGCAAGAAGCAGCTGCAGGTCATCGTTTATCAGGGATTTCCTCTCATCCAGGTGGTTAAAATGAAACATAGCATGAATACCAGCTTTAATGTCAAGGACCTGGCAACCGTCGGCTGGATCAGTGATCCTGCTGGCAGACCTGGGGGTTGCCAGTTTGGATCTGGGTCTGGGTCCAGGTCTGGGTCCAGGTCTGGGTCCAGGTCTGGGTCCAGGTCTGGGTCTGGATCTCCACCATGGAGCTGAGGAATCCATGCATGTTCTGCAACGCCGCAGCCCTCAGCATGATGCTGCCACCACCATGTCTGGTTGCTGCAACGTTAGGAAACGTATGTCCAAACATCCTCATGGACCTTAAAGGTCTCACCGGGTCTCACCGGGCCATGAAACGGTTCTCCAGAACACATTTAGCTGCCGTCTGTGAGCTGCTTACGCTGCCACCATCCTGGCTAATTTAGAACTGGTCCTGTGGTGGTTCTGGTTCTTCTGGACCTTCCTGCTTCCTTTGGGTCTCCTGGGACGCTGAGAGGAGCTTCTGCTGCTGTAACTAGACTGAAGCTCTTGTCTTAGGTGTCCACCACGGTGCCTGAACGTTCTGGCGCCTCTGGGTTCTGGTCGGTCCAATAGTGGCGCTGAGTGATGCAGAATTATTCCATCCCAGAACCAGGAGAGATCCAGTAAATCATGATTAGATGTTCTGATCAGAGCAGGACGTTTATCAGCAGATACCAGATTCTGTGGACCTGGTTCCGGTAGTTCTGGTAAAACGGGCCACAGCAGAACCTTGTTAGATATTTACTCCTGAAGAAATGAGCAGGGATGTTGGTTTGATTCCCTGAACTCTGCGTCTGCCTGTTCATTCCTGTTCACAACCTGACTGAAACCTTCACCCACAGGCTAACAGGACTGATTCCCTCTGATCCTGGGTTCTGGTCCTGGGTTCTGGTCCTGGTTCTGGTCCCAGGTTCTGGTCCCGCTGTGTCAGGGAGGTGATCCGGTGTACCAGTACGTTTCTGTCCTCCATCTCGGTTCCGTCACAGAGGGAGAAACGTCCTGAGGTTCCTCTGATCCACAGATAAACGTTTCTGCTGCTGACTGACGCTGGGAGGCAGAACCAGCAGAACCAGCAGAGTTCTGGTTCTCCCTCTGGGTCCAGCACGTCATGTCGGACCTGTGACCCGACTGATGAGCAGTGAGAGGCCTGCAGAGGATGCTGCTGTCATTTCTGCGCTGTCAGAGCAGCGGGTCGGGTCTCTGGAGCCTCCGGGTCACGGCTTTATTGAGACAACACGCGGGCCTGGACCAGAACCTCGGCCCGTTTCAGTTTCAGCAGCAGAACATTTACACAGGGTCTCCCAGGAGGAGCGCCATGAGAGCCGGCGGCCCAGAGCTCGCTGTTCAAACACAGACAGAACCTTAATTAGAGCGGGTCAGAACCAGCGCTGCAGCGGCGCTGCTTCAAGGCAGAGCAGCCAAACGGGTCGAGTTCTGGTCCTAAAGCCGCTCCGGATCGACCGCTGGCTGCAGTGAATGGATGAAAGTGGTTCAGATGAAGCCCAGAGGAGCTCGTCTGGACCCAGAACCACGTCTGGACCCAGAACCACGTCTGGACCCAGAACCACGTCTGTTCATCTCTCTTTGACCCAGAACCACGTCTGGACCCAGAACCACGTCTTTGACCCAGAATGCCGACAAACGCAGCAACCCCAGCAGAAAACTGTTAGAATGATCCTCCTGCTGATGTAGCCGACTAATTAGCGTTCTAATTGTTTTAATTGCATTAATTAGCTTAGCAGCAGTAATTAGCAGGAGACTCAGCGACCAATCACAGGCTGCTTCCTGTAAAGTCAAACAGGAGGTGAGAAAAGTTCTGGTAGCAGATTCATGTTCTGGACAGAGGGATGCTGCTTGCTTTATCTTCTGCTTCTCAGACTGGTACCGGTTCTGATCAGCTTAGTCAGCAGATCCAGAACCTCACCCTGCAGCAGGCGGACCTGTTGCACGGTGAGGAACCATGACGGGTCGCTGGTTGATGAAGAGCAGCCAGCAGCTCGGCTCTTCCTCCTGTGTCACGTTAACCATGCTGGGTCCTGAAGAACGGCGGCGGAGAGGAAGACCAGAAGAAGAACGGCGGCAGACAGGAAGGCCAGAAGAAGAACGGCGGCAGAGAGGAAGGCCAGAAGAAGAACGGCGGCAGACAGGAAGGCCAGAAGAAGAACGGCGGCAGAGAGGAAGGCCAGAAGAAGAACGGTGGCAGACAGGAAGACCAGAAGAAGAACGGTGGTGTGGCGCTGGAGGAGGCCTCAGAAAGGCAGCTGATGGTGAGTTGTCCCTCCAGCAGAGCAGCTCTCCCTCCTCACCTCTCAGGGCCTGAAGCCAAGATGCTGACTTCATGATTCAGCCGACAGAAGCTGATCTGCAGGAACGTCTGCGTGGCGGAGAGGCTGGCAGCTGCCGGAGACACGAGAGAGAGAGAGAGAGAGAGAGAGAGAGAGAGAGAGAGAGAGAGAGAGAGAGAGAGAGAGAGAGAGAGAGAGAGAGAGCCCAGCTGGAGGAATGTATGTCAGGAGGAGGAGGAGGAGGAGGAGGAGGAGGAGAAGGAGGAGGAGGAGGAGGAAGAGGAAGAAGAGGAGGAGGAGGAGGAGGAGCGGCTTCTCACCACCTGCTTAGATTCAGTCCATCACAAAAGAAACACCTGAATGTTTCAGTTCTTCCTCTAGAGTCCGGGTCCAGCTTGGTTCCTGTAGGTTCAGGTTTCTGGTTCCAAACTAAAGGTTCTGCAGAGAAAACCCAAACCTGGCTGATGTTTTACCAACTTTTATTTATTCAGGTCTTCTAAACACAAAACTTCTGGTTCTGCTGCTTTTCTCTCAGAAAATTATGGAGCAGCTTTCAGACAGACAAACATTCATTCCCGTGTTTTTAGATGAATCCTGGAAAAGAGTTTCACAGCCAATGGGAAACTTGCTGAGATAAAGAAATAAAGGCTTCAGCTAAACGTGAATATATAACCACAGCCTGGCAGTAGATGCAGCGTCCACAGCTGAAATCAGGAGAATAAAACACTTCATCAAGAAATTCTGACGACTTTAAGGTATTTATAAGGATGATCTATAGTCTGTGCTGCCTGACAACAAGAAACCACTGACAGGTCAGAGAACCACAGACCAAGACGCGTGGAAAACCCACTATTGTTGGTATGAGTGTGAGAAAAAGCAGCTAAAGCCCAAAGAAATAGGAAACAGTGACAGCTTGTTCCAAAGCATCTGTAGACGGAGAAGATCTTTGTCTGCCTGTCTGTCAGCGTTTGTAACTAAAATGGTGAAAAAGTCGTTTCAGTGACACTGATTAAAGATGGTGGTAATAACTGTAACATCTAGTGGATCTGTATAAACATGTAGACGTCTACGTCTGCCTGACAGCAGCGCTGCTTCTGCTGCTTTATGACGGTTTATTTATTTCCATCCAGCAGTTTCTGCTGCGCTCACATGAAGCTGCTTCTCCTCCACCAACATGGAGGCAGGTTTACCTCCAGGACGTGTTCTCCAGCTTAGCGAGCGTGTAACCTTGTTCCTGTCTCTGTGTTTGCCACCGTAACCTCCACGCTCAATTACACCTAGATTACCCAGAGGCCCCTGGGGCCGAGGCGGGCGGCGAGCTGGTATAAATCTGCTCTGTTGTTGATGCTCCGCTCTCTGACGCCCATAAAGCGCCGCTGCTGCTGCTGCTGCTGCTCACAAACAAACACTGCAGGCGCTCAGAGACGGCGCTCTGGGGAGCAGAGAGCTAATATGCTAACGCTGCCAGGTAGCCTGAAAGACGAGGAGGAGGAAGAGGAAGAGGAGGGATGAAGAGGGGATGAATGGGAAATAAAACCCACCTACAAACAGGAGCAGAGGCTCACTGTGTGGCTTTGCACTTTATACACATTTAACCAACTACAGTCACGGTTAGCCTTTAGGTTAACGGCACTCATGAACATTTACGGGACAGCAGGCGTCCACACTGATTTCAGTCAGATCACAACGCTCTAAAAGTAGAACATTAAACGGGAGGAACGCGGAACAACGTTCTAAAAATAGAACATTAAACGGGAGGAACGCGGAACAACCCGGTAGAGAACCAGGAAGCTGATCCGTGCCGGTCTGAGCAACCCCACCAACGCTGGAGAGTTAAAGGGAAAGAAGTCGGCTTTAAGACGACGCCAAGCTGGAGAGACAGCAGCAATGACCTTAAAGAAGAACCAGAACCAAGATGGCAGCAGGACCCATGATGGAGGAACCATGGTGGACAGAACCATGGTGGACAGAACCATGATGGAGGAACCATGATGGAGGAACCATGATGGAGGAACCATGATGGAGGAACCATGATGGAGGAACCATGATGGAGGAACCATGGTACTGTGGACCGGTGGACGGACAGTATTAGTTCTCCGTGTCCTCCTGACACCAGAACCACATCTTAGTTTAGTTAATGAAACAACGACCAGTGAGACCTGGGAAGGCAGTGATCGGACTATAAACCAGAATGAACCAGGCTTGGTCCCCAGAACGGCCTAGTCAAAGTCCAGACCTCAGCCTGACTGAAATGCTGCGGAGCAGAAACAGATGTCTGCAGACCTGAAAGAACAAAAGCAACGCTGGAACCTTGTTCAGTCTGGATAAACCGGACTCAGACTGGTACCGGCCCAGATAGAACCATAACGGCGTTCCTCGTCTTCCTCGTCTGGTCCTCTGGCTGCAGCATCCAGAACGCAGCAGCAGCGGCAGCAGGAAGGGCCCCGCCCGTCCTCCCGGCTGTGTGGACGGTGCTGCAGCAGGAAGGATGCATCCTGTGGGAGCCTCAGACCGCTTAATGCATCCTGGGCTGCTGGCCGTTTACGTCCTGCTCTGCCCACTGATTGGTTGTGGCAACAGAAAGCAATCATCCATTATTCAGGACCATAACACGCTGCCACCCACCCAAGGAGAACGCCAACGCACCCCTTCACTATCACATTCCCCCAGCCGTCCAAGTTTTAGGGCCCCCCCCCCCCCCCCCCCCCCGTTAAATCATTCATTGACTTCTGGTGGGTGCTGCCTCTCTGTCTGCTGCTGACGCTGCAGGAGTCAACAGGAGGACGGAGCCATGACAGGTGGAGGAAGACGAGAAAGGTGAAGACACTCCAGGACTCCAAGGAGTCAGAAAGTTTACTTCCATCAGTGGAGAATTTCACAGCAAACACGACCGTTAGAACGGTTTTACACGAGTTTAACCTTTGATACATGAAGCTCTCTGTTTTGTTAAACTTTTATTCATAGAGGTCGTCTCATTGCTGCTGCTTCAGTGGATTTAAGCACCAAACAATCTTATTTTCAGATCTTCTCCAGACACAGAAGCTCTTTCTGGTACCAGCTGAGGTGTCCACCATGTTCCAGACACCTTCACCATCAGCACGGCTCTGTGGAACCTGGCTGGTTCTGACGTGTCAGAGCAGGAACCGAGCTAAAGCACGCAGGACACCGGGCCTCCAGGACTGGAGATAGACACGCCTCCTTCAGTCCCTTTACATTCCTGTCCCAGTCTCTCCATCACTCTCTGCCTAAAGAGCATCGGTGCTTTTCTGCTGGGGCTGTTTAAAGAAATAAATCTAGAAACTGTGTAATATCAGGAAGTTTTGTGATGACCCCCACATCTCTATAACTTTAGCATTACACAGCGTCCCTGCTCCCCTCTGTGAGCGCTAGTTTCTCCTGACATTAAGTCCATCCAAGTGGTCCAGTCTAAGCAGAATGCTTCACCCTTTGAGACTGCATCATTGCATCACTGCATCATTGCACGCTGGGATTTAGCAACGACCACGTCTTTCAGATGTCGTGGAGCTCTGAAAACTGTAAATGAGATTTATCTGCAGAGTAATATCGGAGCCGTCCTGCTGGAGCTCTGCTGTGATAAAACTGAGATCTGGTTACTCTGACAGGACCTTCTCTGAGGTGTTTCTCCAGTCGGACTTCTAACAGCATCAGTTTTATTAATAAGTTCCCATCTGGTGGTTTATTCCCCACAAACGTGCCGACATGACTGCAGTAACGGGCCGCTCTCATGCTGACTGACAGCTCCGCCGGCTTATCCAATCAGTCCTCCTCCGGTCCCGGCTGACGCCGCTTCCCACCAATAAGCTCAGATTTGTGGGGCATCAGCTTTGATTTGCGGCTCAATGAGATGTTTATGGGCCGGGGAAACGGCGAGAGAATATCTGAGGAGAGGAGGAAATTTATCCGACGGGCTTCTGTTTCTGACAGTTGGAGAGGGTTTGGATCCATTTGCAGCCATAATGGATATTATTGTTTGCGAGGAGCTCAAACACTCATCCGGAGCTCACTTTCCATTTGTGAAGTCAGACATCAGGATAAACACGTTTTCATGAGACGGCCTCTTCCTCTCCCTGTGACGAGCCCAGTTCATGAAAACTGTATCAGTGAAGTTTAGTGAGAGTTTACTGAGACCAAAAGGTTTAAAACTGTTATATATGCTGCGCCAGCGGTTAGGGAAAGTAGGTCCTGGGTTCAAATCTGCCTCTCGCTCAGTGAGCGCTGGAGACAGCACCTTCAGCCCTGCAGGGAGAAGCAGCGATAGACGATGGATGGAGGTTTAATTCCATGATTAGCATGCGTCACCAGGATGCTAACCTGAATCGTAAAAGCTGCTCCGTAAGATTCGGTACGAAGAAGAATGTCTGCTGCACGTCTTTTATAAATCACGGTAATGATTACCGTACTAGACGGCTATGAGAGCAGCATGGATTAGAGCTGACTGACCAAAAAGACACCAGAAGACTTACATGAATACGGTCTTAAGGTAAAAAATGCACATGAATTCCAGTACGTTTAATTAAAAGTAAAAGTTTTTAGACAACATAAAAGAGAAAACATAAATGTATTTATTCAGATCAAGTTTATCTCTCATCAGACTCACATTGTTTTATTATAACTGTCAACTACAAATGTAAGTTAGCAAGGATCATAAGTGGAGTTCCTCAAGGCTGCGTTCTCGAGCCGCTTTTATATTATTATTTATTTACATACACGTCTTGTTCTCTTTTATTACCATCTATGCAGATGACATAGTTCTGTAACTCTGTCACCACTGGACAGTAATAAATTAAACCTGTTAAGTAAATTAGCTGATTATATCACATTGATGGGTCAGTGTTTCCTTCAGCTTAGTGAAATAAAAGTCATTAATCGCCTCTAACGCTTTTCTTTCTTTAGATGTAATGATAACCTTTTATGCACTTGTTTTTCTCTTTTAAGGTATTTCTGGATGTCCCATTTTATAATAAATTATAATAATTTTTCTATGTCTCAAGTATATAAATGTACCAAAGTGTATATAAACTAACGTTTCAAGCATGATATTATCTGTCATTTCAGAAGAAAAGTCATTAAAAAAACTCTGAAGCCCTTAAAAACTAATTTATATTCATATCATTTATGACCAGGAAGCAGCTCAGTTTTTAATGTCCGTTTAGGTCTAAATCGGTGCATGTTGTGTTTGAATGAAAACAGTTCCTCTCCAGGGGCGACGTCAGTGTTTTCCTCTGTTCACATCAGAAACCTTGAGTCTAAATGACTTTAATGAAACAGCGTTGATCAGTGGTGACAGTTATTAAAAGCTAATTGGTTTCTTCTGATAGACCCAGCCCTGCTCTGAGTTTATGGCCTTAAACAGTCTCAGATGCCTCATCAGAGCTTTCTGCATGCAGACAGGAGTTGTTATTCAACTTTAATATGCCGAGTAACGACAGCAGATGGAGCGAAATAATCTATCACTGCAGGCAGATTCACGGCGCTGATCTGCTGAAGGTTAGACAAGTCAATCAAGATTAAACTCAGAGTCCATCTCCTTGGAAATAAAAGCGCTTGTATTTTCCTCCACCTTTTGATGCTAATGCTAAACGCTACTCGTTGCATTTATTTACCTTTCAGCTGTAATAAGCAGAGCAGCAACAAGAGAAAGAGAAACTGAGGGCCGCCTCTACAACAGAGAAGACTGTAACTGAGATGTGTTCTACAAAAAGACTAAAAAAAACGATAAAAAACAAAGAAAAGCAGCAGAAATCAGTGAGATTGTGGTATTATTATTATTTCTTCATTAGTTAGAAAATAGCCAAAGCAATAATTAAAACAACCAGGGAGAGACAGGGCTGGACGAGGACCTTCCTCTCCCAGACAGGAGGACGGTAAATAATTATCTGTTAGAAACCTGTAGGAAGGTCTACACGTGTGAACGGGGGGTGCTGATGGAGCTGGAAGGGTCTGAATGTCGATGCTTCAAATGACCACAGCCATCCATCCCTGGTGGGCAGCTGGAACTGCAGCAGCTTCAGGAGATTTATAGTCGGGATCCAGACGGTTCTGACGCATCTTTAAGGTTTCTGACTAAACCCAGACCGCCTGGGGGGTTAAAGTGAACCCGCCTTGGTTACTACGCTGGGACACGCCTCTGGCCGCAGCGTTAGCAGTTAGTTTTCCTGGAGATAATCTGGTAATCAGACCCAGTCCTACCGGGCCGGGCCCGTTTGGCTGGAGACTCCAAACCCAGAATCACCGACTGCATCTCCAGAAAGAGAGAATTTATCTTTGAGGACGGCCAGAAGATTCAAAGACTTCTCACAGAAAAGAAATAATAAAATTAAAATGCAAGTTTCTAAATCCTTTTTCTAGCAACTGTTGATATTTAAAGTTTCACTAGCGGCTGCATCAGAGCGGCTGCATCAGAGCGGCTGCATCAGAGCGGCTGCATCAGAGCGGCTGCATCAGAGCTGCTGCATGAGAGCGGCTGCATCAGAGCGGCTGCATCAGAGCTGCTGCATGAGAGCGGCTGCATCAGAGCGGCTGCATCAGAGCGGCTGCATCAGAGCGTCTGCATCAGAGCTGCTGCATCAGAGCGGCTGCATCAGAGCGGCTGCATCAGAGCGGCTGCATCAGAGCTGCTGCATCAGAGCGGCTGCATCAGAGCGGCTGCATCAGAGCGGCTGCATCACAGCTGCTGCATGAGAGCGGCTGCATCAGAGCGGCTGCATCACAGCTGCTGCATGAGAGCGGCTGCATCAGAGCGGCTGCATCACAGCTGCTGCATCACAGCTGCTGCATCAGAGCGGCTGCATCAGAGCGGCTGCATCAGAGCTGCTGCATCAGAGCGGCTGCATCAGAGCGGCTGCATCAGAGCGTCTGCATCAGAGCGTCTGCATCAGAGCTGCTGCATCAGAGCGGCTGGATCAGAGCTGCTGCATCAGAGCTGCTGCATCAGAGCGGCTGCATCAGAGCTGCTGCATCAGAGCGGCTGCATCAGAGCGGCTGCATCAGAGCTGCTGCATCAGAGCTGCTGCATCAGAGCTGCTGCATCAGAGCTGCTGCATCAGAGCGGCTGCATCAGAGCGGCTGCATCAGAGCGGCTGCATCAGAGCGGCTGCATCAGAGCGGCTGCATCAGAGCTGCTGCATCAGAGCGGCTGCATCAGAGCTGCTGCATCAGAGCGGCTGCATCAGAGCGGCTGCATCAGAGCGGCTGCATCAGAGCTGCTGCATCAGAGCGGCTGCATCAGAGCTGCTGCATCAGAGCGGCTGCATCAGAGCTGCTGCATCAGAGCGGCTGCATCAGAGCTGCTGCATCAGAGCTGCTGCGTCAGAGCTGCTGCGTCAGAGCGGCTGCGTCAGAGCGGCTGCGTCAGAGCGGCTGCATCAGAGCTGCTGCATCAGAGCTGCTGCATGAGAGCGGCTGCATCAGAGCGGCTGCATCAGAGCTGCTGCGTCAGAGCGGCTGCGTCAGAGCGGCTGCGTCAGAGCGGCTGCGTCAGAGCGGCTGCATCAGAGCTGCTGCATCAGAGCGGCTGCATCAGAGCGGCTGCATCAGAGCGGCTGCATCAGAGCTGCTGCATCAGAGCGGCTGCATCAGAGCTGCTGCATCAGAGCGGCTGCATCAGAGCGGCTGCATCAGAGCTGCTGCATCAGAGCGTCTGCATCAGAGCGGCTGCATCAGAGCTGCTGCATCAGAGCTGCTGCATCAGAGCGGCTGCATCAGAGCTGCTGCATCAGAGCGGCTGCATCAGAGCGGCTGCATCAGAGCTGCTGCATCAGAGCTGCTGCATCAGAGCGTCTGCATCAGAGCGGCTGCATCAGAGCTGCTGCATCAGAGCTGCTGCATCAGAGCTGCTGCATCAGAGCGGCTGCATCAGAGCTGCTGCATCAGAGCGTCTGCATCAGAGCGGCTGCATCAGAGCTGCTGCATCAGAGCTGCTGCATCAGAGCGGCTGCATCAGAGCGGCTGCATCAGAGCTGCTGCATCAGAGCGGCTGCATCAGAGCTGCTGCATCAGAGCTGCTGCATCAGAGCGTCTGCATCAGAGCGGCTGCATCAGAGCGTCTGCATCAGAGCGTCTGCATCAGAGCGGCTGCATCAGAGCTGCTGCATGAGAGCTGCTGCATCAGAGCTGCTGCGTCAGAGCGGCTGCATCAGAGCGGCGTCAGAGGGAGACGGAGCAGAGGCTGATGTTTAAGAAGATGTTAAAACCCAGAAACAGAGGCGGACATCTTTACGCACTGCGGGGCCCTTGATGCTCACACACCTCATGCAAGGTCGGGTAGGTGTGTGTGTGTCAGGATGGTGAGAGAGGAGCCTCGGCCATGAGGTAGCAGCCTCACACCGCAGCTACACACACACAGTAACACACAATAACACAATAACACACACAGTAACACACAATAACACACACACACACACACACACACACACACACACACACACACACACACACACACACACACACACAGTAACACACCTCCTAAAAAGCAGGCATCATCAGCTCTGCAGCCTCAGGTCTGAGCTCCAAGGACAGCTGTGAGAGAGCAGCTCTTGTTGTCATTTAGAGCAAACGGGGACTTTAACCCCCCAGAATGTGTGTGTGTTACTGTGTGTGTTACTGTGTGTGTGTGTGTGTGTGTGTAAAAAGTGATGAGTCAGCTATCAGCTGTTTGCCGTTAGCAGCGCCGCAGACAGGCTGACCTTTCCTCCTCCTCCCGCTGCTCTCCCACATTCCCCCCCGCTCCTCTCAGCCTCCACTCCACGTTCTGACTTTGCAGAGTCACTTTCAGCCTCGGAGATGTGGGCGGGGCTTAAAAATGTCTCCCAGACGAACGACGCAGGAGAAGACGGCGTCTAGGGAACGGCCTGCACCCCTAAAGGACTCTGGGGTTGGCCCTAGTTTAACGCTGGTTTCCTGATGGGACGGAGTTTTCTCTACTAAAACACTTTATGCTCAGATGTGCAAAACATTCAAGTTAATTTAGAATGTTTCAGAAGAAGTGGACAACCCAGGTGTTCGCCCTCAGGTCACTGGCTTGGGTTTGAAAACTCCAGGCGTCCAGAGCTTTTAGATGCAACAGAGAGGCTAACAGAGAGCGGTTCTGCTGAGCGGGGACCGGGTCGGCACCGTTCTGAGGCGGTTCCTTACTTTGGATGCGTGAAGTCGTCCACCAGCGTCACCTTCTCCACCAGGTCTCCTCCCACCGCGCGGACCAGCTCGTAGAAGTCGTTCTCGGAGAAGTTCTCCCGGTCCGGCCCGCGGGCTTCAGGGTCCGGCAGCCAGAAGGAGATGTCGTTGTGGAGCGGCGGGTATTTGCTGAGCGGCTGATAAACAGAAACACACACAATGCTTAGAGGTCCGGTGTCTTCCCGTCCGGTTCTGGACCAACCTAACTGGTCCATGAAGGTCCGATCAGAACGTTTGCTTTGGCCAGAGCAACAGGTGACCCGGCGGACCTCCACCAGAAGGCCCGGACCAAAGCTAAGCGGTTCTGGAGGAACCAGGAGAACCTTCCATGTGAGAAGGTTCTCCTGGTTCCTCCCTTAATGTTGGATATCCAGACGGTTCTGGTTCTGTTCGTCTCTGAAATGATGATTCGGGTTTGGAACCGAGCCTCAGGTTCTACAAACTAAAGTTTATCTCCTAAAAATGTTTTGACCTGATTCTCATTGGGTCCATTTTATTTAAAATGTTCTGTTAATGTGAGAATCAGTACTATTTACTAACTATGATATTTTCACAAATATCTTAACATTAGTAAAATATCTGAATTAAAGGGTTTTTCTGCACAATGAACTCATTTCTCTGGATTCTGTTATTTATTCCAAAAATAAAAAATAAAAGCGGTTTTGTGCTATTTCTATTTTCTGATCATGTTTCTTTTTATTTCTGACTAAAATCAAAGTTCTGCTGCTGTTTATTTCTCCTCTTAAACAGGGAAACTCCATAACTGTTGATTTTAGGTGTTTTCAGCTTTAATTGTCCCTAAATGTCTGAGTTTGTTCTGCAGGTGAAACACTGATCGCTCAAACTGCTGCCTTCACCGTCACAGAACCAGAACCAGAACCAGAACCAGGGGAGGTGGTGTGGTTCTTCATGTGGAGCTGAGGAGTCTGTCTACACCATAAAAGGCCGTCCTGCTTCCTGCGTGGCGTCTGGTCAGCTCAGCTCATTACCTGGAGCTCTGAGGGGGGGGGGGGGGGGGTCTCTGACCCTGGGCAGGAGATGAGCTGTGCTCCCCTGGTCCCTCTGGAGGAACCGGGTTCATCAATAAAGCCAGGAGGGCTGGAGGGGGGGGCTGTAGATCCTACCTCCTTTCCTTCTCTTCCTCTGTCCTCCATCAGTGAAGAGTTGACAAACCTCGTTAGCGAGGACGGAGGAACCGCAGGCTGAACTCTGAGTCTGTTTCCCTGATAACCAGGCAGCTGGTTGGATGGAGGTGGTGGTTAACTAGTTAACTGACAGGAACCTGTAATCTAGTTAACTGGCTAGTTAAGGAACCTGTTAACCAGTTAACTGACAGGAACCTGTAATCTAGTTAACTGGCTAGTTAAGGAACCTGTTAACCAGTTAACTGACAGGAACCTGTAATCTAGTTAACTGGCTAGTTAAGGAACCTGTTAACCAGTTAACTGACAGGAACCTGTAATCTAGTTAACTGGCTAGTTAAGGAACCTGTTAACCAGTTAACTGACAGGAACCTGTAATCTAGTTAACTGGCTAGTTAAGGAACCTGTTAACCAGTTAACTGACAGGAACCTGTAATCTAGTTAACTGGCTAGTTAAGGAACCTGTTAACTAGTTAACTGACAGAAACCTGTAATCTACTTAACTGGCTGGTTAAGGAACCTGTTAACTAGTTAAATGGCTGGTTAAGGAACCAGGGGCGGCTCTAGACAGGGGCCCACAGGGGCCAGTGCCCTTGTAGAAATGGTCCTAAAGACATAACATTAAATAAACTTCTTTTATATGCATCGGTGAAGAAACCACACCTCATTTGTCACTTTGACCAATTTTTTTTTTTTTACCTTTTCAATTTCACCCTAACTAGGGTTTAAAAAATCAAGGTGTTTTACTTTTAGCTTCAGCTGTATTGAGCTGGGATCACAGTTTTCATCTGCTAGATCAGGGATCTGAAACCTGCAGTACCAGAGCCACAAGTGTCTCACTTCATGTTATTAAGCGATTAAATATTGCCCTGTTTTACGATTTCATTCTTTTATGTGCCCCTGTGAAAAAAAACACTGGCCCCACCTTGGCCCCCCTGGTAAATTTGGTCTAGAACCACCACTGTAAGGAACCCGTTAACCAGTTAACTGGCTGGTTAAGGAACCACTGTTGGTTCCTTAACCAGCCAGTTATCTAGTTAACTGGCTGATAAAGGAACCCATTAACGAGTTAACTGGCTGGTTAAGGAACCTGTTAACTAGTTTACTGACAGGAACCAGTTAACCAGTTAACTGGCTGATTAAGGAACCAGCGTTGGTTCTCTCTGTCTCGTTGTTGGTTGTAATAAAACATCTAGAAATGGGTCAGCGTGCCTAAAGCGGGTCAGACTGAGGTCCAGACTAGAAACATCCACCAGAACCACGTCTCCATGTCAGCTAAACATGTTCTGAACCGTTTTCCTTCTCTAAAACCTCCTCAGTGGATCATTCTGTCGATGTATGCGGTACCAACGCCTGCAGCCCAGCAGACTACAGGAGAGCTTTAGGACAGAGAACGGTCAGTCTGGGTGAAATCAGTTCTGATGACCTCCTGTGGCTGAGGGACGCGCAGCAGGTTCACAGAAGAAGAAGAAGAGCCGTGTACCTGGAAGCAGACGTGCTGCTGGATGTCCTCCACCCTGAACTGCCTCAGGAAGCGCTCGTCCCGACTCCAGAAGAGCCGAATGTCCGGGATGCCGTAGAGGATCATGGCCAGCCGCTCCAGACCCAAACCGAAGGCCCAGCCCAGCTTGTTCCCGGCTCCCGCTGAAAAGAGAGCAGACCGTGAGGAGGAACGCCGCTCTGCTCCGCTTCTGCTCCGGTTCTGCTGCGGTTCTGCTCTGACTTCAGTCCTCAGCAGAACCTTTCCTGAAAATAGCTCGTTTTAAACGTCAGCTCCACAAATCACCGGCTGGAGCTCGACTGACTTTACTACTGAGAGACGAACAGAAGGAGCAACAGGAGCTGAAAATACTGGAAATTCACCAGGATATTAATTTACTTATATTACACATTTATATTAAACAGATGTTGCTGCAGTCTGAAAACTCAGGATGTTCTCTAAACACAAGGTCCCAGAACAGAGGCTGGTCCATCCTAGGGACAGGTGAGTCTACAGGTGAATCTACAGGTGAGTCTAAGCTCTAAAGAGGCCTGCAGGTCTATAAAGCTGGAACTTCTCACCACTGCAGACATTTAGAACTGAGAAAGCTTCCTGGATGGAAGAGAAACGTCTTCAGCTTTAGAACAGAAGTCCTTTCTTTGGGTTGATCATTAATTGATCACCTGGATGACTGAGAATCTTCACCAACACGTTTATAGGGCTGCGCAATATTAGGAAAACAGGAAATTCAGACCGTTTAGAAGGTCGTTTAGAGACAATCTGTGGCTTCTCAGCGCAGTTATCAGTGGAAACACCATATTCTGAGGGTGATGATGGGAGCTGCAGGACCGACTCCACAAACAGAACCGAGTCCAACGTCGTCTCTGGACCTAACGGCAACACTCAGGTCAGCAGAAAAGTTTGATCCCAGGAGGATTTATGTTGCTTTAGGGCACTACGGCAGTGCAGGGCTGGAACCTGAGACCATGAAGATGACATGAGTCATTTAGGGGGAAGTGACCGCCTGTTTCCTGTTTCTGCTCTCACCTAGACTAAAGGTGTGCGTAGTGGACCTGCAGAACCGGGTTCCCCCAGTGAACTGCCTGGTGGTCCAGGTTCTGTGTCTCTGAGTCAGAACCGAGTCCACACATGAACAGAACTCTTCCCGGTCCATTCCAGCAGGACCCAAACCGGACGGGTTCCTGCGGGTGGACTCAGCCCCAGAGAGCCTTTCAGGGCCGGGGAGCGTCTGGCATGTTTCCTGTTCTGCAGGCGATTATTAATGTCTGGATCGTGTCGGCTGGACCGTTGCATCGCCGCTGGACCTCAGGTTCTGGGTTCTGACCCGCCTTGAAGACGTCCAGCGATGGGGACAGATGCTGACATGTCGCTCGCTTTAATGCAACATTAAAACATTAAAGTATTAATCTGCTTCTACAGTCTAACACAAAGCATCTCATTCCACCGGATCTTTAGCTTTTAAGAACAAAAACCCGTCAGCTGCGCCGCGGTGGGTCAAAGCAGAGGGCGGACGCTCCGTGGAGTGAAGGATTATGGGTAAATCCACGGATTTCAGGCGAGTTCAGCCTGGGACCGAGATGAGAGGCAGGCGGTTTGTCTCTGAGGGACGAAGACTGATGGAGACAAAGCTGCTTCCTGGTTCTGCAGACCCGCCGGGAGCTGAGACGAGTGAAGGAGAACCAGACAGAACGTCAATCTCTATTCTGGTGCTGAGAGAACAAATTAACGGCGTTCAGCCTTCAGAGCTGAAAACTCACATCCAGACGGTTTTATTTCATCACAACAGGAAACAGATGTAGAGATTAAAAGCAGCCTGTCTGAATTAAAACTATAAAGTTCCTCCACAGCGGCGCTAAAGACCCGTAAACCGTTACCAGAACCGTGGATCAGTACTTCCTGTTCTGATCTGAACCTGAAGCCTTAAACCGGTTTGGATGGATTCTCCTTTAATAAATGAAACCATTATTTAAAATAAAGCTTTTTACTGTTGTCTCTGGTATTAAAAGCTGTTTGATGAGTGAAAACATTTAAGTGGGTCAAAGAAGCAGAAGCTAAAGCGGCGCCTCTCTCTGCTAAGATGTTCTGAATGCAGCCAGTTTATGGAAGAAGGAGGACAAAGAGTCCTGCAGGGACCAGCCTTCCTGCTCACTGGTTTTATTAGAATAAAGCAGCTTCCTGCTTCCTGGCTTCATGCAGAGCTTCAAAACCACAGCTTCTGAGAGCCAAAGGCAGAGTTTCCTCCTCTAACTCTAAAGATGACCTAACGCTCCTATATGCTGAAGACACTTTATAGCTTTCTCACACATTCAGGTCCTGGATCCTTTATAAGCCAGAAACACGGCACAGAAAGATTCAGGAAGAAGGATTTCATTCCTGCATGATCTGCTGAGCAGAAATCTGCAGAAATAATTAGCTCTGAGCAGCAACAGCAGCAGCAACTGCAACTGCAGCAACTGTGGCAACGGCAGCAATAGCGGCAGCAATAGCTGCAGCGGGACTCCAGGCTGTACAGTGGGCTCAGCAGCAGCAGAGAGGTTCAGGGCGTAATAAGTTCCTTTTTCTAAATATCTGCTTTAGAGTGAAGCTCTGCTGAGACACACAAAGAGAACGAATCGGCTGATTTGATTGGAAACGCGTCTCCTCTTCAGGATCGTGAGCCACATCTCTCGTACCCCCCCCCCCCCCCCACTTCCTCTTTCTCATCCTGGTCTCGTCAGGCTCGGCCCAATCAGCAGTCAGGGAAAGTGGTTTCTATGCTAATGAATGCGGGGTCGCCAGGTCACAGGAATAAATCTGCACTTTATGATGTGCATCCACAGCTTCCTCCTCCTCCTCCTCCTCCTCCTCCTCCTCTCTCCTAATCATGTTAGCTCTGAACGTATCTATGACGTTTTCAGGCGTGTGGATGGCCGCCGTGACGGGAGTCAACACTTGTAATCAGTCACGGTGGAGAGTGGAAGCTCAGACGTGTTAATGCAAACAGAATTACAATCTACAAGCCGTTTAAACTCAACCTGGAGCTCCAGGGAGAGACAGAGGCAGCCGTACATGTAACTGATCCTTAGTTCAGTTAATCTGCAGATGCACCTTCACACCCAGAGAACCTCCAGACTGACGCAGACCTGATCTCAGGAGACGCTACTTTCTCTATTTCACCGTATGTTTCAGACTATAAGGCCCACTTAAAATCCTTAAATCTTCTCAATACCTGATAATGCGCCTTATATCTGATCACCTTTGTGCTTAAAATGTGTAAATATGTCTTTAATTAGCAACAAAGCCGCCCCGCTCCATGGATATTAGGAGCATTACGGTACTCTGTGTCTCTACCTGAGGACCCCTGAGCTGTCTACCAGACTGCCTGACTGTAATGTCTGAACTAAGGCTGGACGATAATTCAATAACGATATTTATCCATCGATAGACGTATAACAATGATAGAAAAAAGGTCAATAAAAACTTAAACAGAATAACACTTTTCCTTCCTTATGCATCCTATCATGTAGGTTAGTATTACATCATTACATCCTCCCAGCCAATCACAACGCAGACCCAGGAACTAAGCTCCGCCCCCTTCAGAGAGTTCACAGTTCACACGTTATTTTTTCTCTTTTTACAAACTTCCAGTTTTGGTTAAAAGTTGGTTGAATAAAACGTTGAGTTTGAATTTAATGTTTGTGTCTTTATCCAAAAACAGGTTGCTAAGCAACAGCATAAAATGTCCAGGGCTGCACTTAAAATATACGTTTTGAATTTGTTGGTAATTATTGACATCGATGAATATGATTTTATTGATATGTTTTGTTTCTCATATCGTCCAGCCCTAGTCTAAACTAGAAGTGCATTCATGTAGGCAGCCTGGAGTACGCTCTAGTAACCATTAACCTAGTTAGTTAATTAAATATAAAGTTTATTTAGGCCTCATGTCAGAAACAGGGAGTGTAGTCCAGCTACTCTGTCCTCCTGACGGACAGAGAGCTGTGGACATGAAGGAGAGATGTTACACACTAGGAGGAATATTTAGTGCGTTTTATGGTCTGAAAAATACGGTAACTAAAAAACAGAGAAGTAGATAAACTGCTTCTCTGAGCAGAAAAGCTCCCAACAAACAGCAGAGACCTTCCAGGCCTCTTCCTGGGAACCCTCAGGTGTTCCAGGTGTTCCAGGTGTTCCAGGTGTTCTGGTGAGGGTCTCCATGGTGCAGCTGATCCTGGGTCTGTTGGTCAGAGTGGGGCCGGTGTGGGAACCTGTGGAGAGCCTGATTCCCAGTGTTTGGTCTGTAAACGTCAGATTTACGGCGGCACAGCTGGCTTTTTATGCTGCGCATCCTAAAACATGCGCCGGGCCGCTCATTTAACCGGCAGTGAGACTTTTAGCGGCGCCATAAAGCGCTGGTTTAGTTTTAGAATCAGGCAGAAGGAGCCGCTTCATCCCTCTAGATGTTCTGCTTTTAATCTATAAATAAGGAGCGTCCAGATTAACTGAGAGAGCAGGTCTGGTTTAAAGGGAAGGCCTGCTGTCCTGGGTTTGAATCCCTAAATGTCCATGAGTGCATGAGTCAGCAGCTATAGGCCGACACTGGTCTCAGCCAATCAGACGTGTTCCTGTCGACGGAACCCTCGTTAAGCTTAACGTGACGCCGCGGGCGACGCCGTGATCTCCGCTGTCTGATCTGAGACACAGCGAGGATCATCGTCTGGATCTAAACGTCAGGAACCGGAAGGTGACGATCAGAAGCAGAGAGAACCCACAGGAGGAATCAAGGACCGCAGAGAACGTCTCAGCAGCAGAACGTCTCAGCAGAGAACGTTTCAGCAGCAGAACGTCTCAGCAGCAGAACGTCTCAGCAGCAGAACGTCTCAGCAGCAGAACGTCTGAGCAGCAGAACGTCTCAGCAGCAGAACGTCTCAGCAGAGAACGTTTCAGCAGCAGAACGTCTCAGCAGCAGAACGTCTCAGCAGCAGAACGTTTCAGCAGAGAACGTCTCAGCAGCAGAACGTCTCAGCAGCAGAACGTCTCAGCAGAGAACGTTTCAGCAGCAGAACGTCTGAGCAGCAGAACGTCTCAGCAGCAGAACGTCTCAGCAGCAGAACGTCTCAGCAGAGAACGTCTCAGCAGAGAACGTCTCAGCAGCAGAACGTCTCAGCAGCAGAACGTCTCAGCAGCAGAACGTCTCAGCAGAGAACGTCTCAGCAGAGAACGTCTGAGCAGCAGAGAACGTCTCAGCAGAGAACGTCTCAGCAGAGAACGTCTCAGCAGAGAACGTCTCAGCAGCAGAACGTCTCAGCAGCAGAACGTCTCAGCAGCAGAACGTCTCAGCAGAGAACGTCTCAGCAGCAGAACGTCTCAGCAGCAGAACGTCTCAGCAGCAGAACGTCTCAGCAGCAGAACGTCTCAGCAGCAGAACGTCTCAGCAGAGAACGTCTCAGCAGCAGAAAGAAAAGCTCCAGATATTAAAGGAGGGAAATGTTCTGGTAAAAAGAGAACAGGGCAGCATGCAGCACTGAGACAAAGATGATGGATCGGCACTGTAACTGTGATATTATTAGAGTTTGTTCACTCCCAGAACCTCATTTAGTTCTGATCATGGTTCCTGCTCATCAGAACCGAACCGACTCTTCTTCCTGTGTCCTCTCTCTTCATCTGCAGCCTCGCTTCCTCGCTCTTAATCTCTCCACTTCTTCCTCTCATCCATCATTTTCTCCTGCTCCGTCCCTCGTTTTCTTGTCGCTCCTCTTCTCGTACCTCTCTCCATCACTCTTCCTCCTCCTACTCCGTCCTCCTCATCCTCAGCTCATGAATTTCCTCTGAACGTCTCCTCCATCGCTCCCTTTGTCTCCTTTCATTCAGCCGGCACTCCTTCACTCCTGCCCACCTCCTCATGATGTAGGGGAGCAGGCCTCCTCATCCGTCCCTGCACCCGTCAGCGTCTCCTGTCCCTGAGGCTGCCTTCAGCAATACCCCCCCCCCCCCACCATTCATGATTTCTCTCAGTCATTCCTAACAGCTAAAACTGAGAAGGGCCAGACATTAGCTGATGAGCTGATTGGTTCTAAGTTCCTCAGAACTCTAAGAATGATCCTCCTGTCTGAAACTAGACACATTTCACATTGTTTCTCCCTGAATGTCCCACCACAGGATTTCAACAGGTCTGGACTTTGACTAGGCCACTGTGACACCTTGATTCTTGTCTTTTTCAGTGATTCTGTAGCTTTTCTGGGATCATTGGGCTGTAGATGATCTAGTTTGGACCAAACATTAGCAGTCAGACTGAAAACAAGCAGGATTACGGTACATCAGCTGATTCTTATCTTTCTGTCCATTAACACCGGGTCACTGTGGGGGAGGGCACCTAGACAGAGCAGGTGACTGGGCTGTAGCCAGGGGTACTTTCTTCAGTAGAGACGACGGTTAAACATAAAGCGAACATTACGTTAGAAACCCTGATGAGTCAGACTGTTTAAACTAGAGAAGACCGACCCACATTTACATAATAAGCTTCTATATCACTCTATATTATCTCATTTAAAGCTATAGTTGGTAATCCTGTTGTTATACTGAGTGACAGTAGTTAATACATTATGTATTATATTATATTATGTATTCAGAAAAATGAGGTTAAGAAATAGATCTGTGGAAACCGCAGGCCTGTAAAAACTCTGACTCTCTGCCGTTCGGTCCAAAGAGCAGTGATTGGTCAGGGTTTAGTTCCTGCTCTCAACTCCACCCCCCCCGTCCATCAGGTTCTGGGTTAATCACCTCATCTACTGGTTGTCCCACATGTCATTATTCTGACGCGCTCACATAACGCCAGTATGCTTCCTTCTTCCTTTTTATTTCCCCTCGCTGGCTGAGCACTTCAAGTGTTTATGTAGCCAGTTAGCTTAGCAGTTAGCTTAGCGGTTAGCTTCGGTGTTAGCCGTTCATCGTAGCTCCGCTGCTCTCACTGTAGACTCTGAACATGGCTGAGAGTCGCTAGAAGTGAACTGTGTTCATGTTTATGAGAAGAAGAGGAAGATCTCAGTAGAAAGAAATAAGGCCAGAGAGGATTTAGGAGATTTATTCAACGAGGAGTGAAAGAGCAGGTAAGACGGTCTAACGCAGTAATTCAAAAAGGGACCTGAGGAAACTTCTGAGAAAATTGCTGACTAGCTATAAGTAAAGGACAAAGTTATCATCACTGTTGATAAATTGTCCAACTGTCACCACAGAAAAGTCAATTCTTCCTTAAACAGAACAATTTTATTATCAACAAACTGAACATGACCTCAGGTTGCTATAATCAGGATGGACCTGACATGTTTATAATTTAATTATAGTATGTGATTAGTGGATTCACGTGGATTTATCTACTTCTAGATGACCACTTTATTACAAACACTGAACCGGCCAATCAGATGGCAGCACCTCATTTAGGCACGTAGACGTGGAGAAGTTGCTGAAGTTAAAATGAGCATCAGAACCAGGCAGGAATGGCTGTAAATGACACGGATGTTGGTGCCAGACTGACGTTACAGAACCTGCTGATCTGTCAGGTGAGGATGAGGGGATACAGATGCCTTCTTAATGTGACTCACCAGACTCATCAGAACCGGACCATACCAGACTGGTTCTGATGAGTTCAGGTGGAGCTGGGCAGGAAGCTTGGGTCCATCCTGCCTGGTATCAGTGGCGTTGGTGGTCTCCTGGCCTGGTCCATCCCTGTAGGACCACAGTGGACCCGTCTCCTGCTCCCAGCAGGACGATGGACCACGTCCCATGGCTAGCCTGCAACATGTCCATACGGAGCAGAACCCCTGAGCAGCGGTTCTGATAAAGCTGCAGGTAAAGGTTAGAGGGTCTTCTCTGAGGAGACATTGTTTGTGAAGCTGGAGCGATCTACTGTGACCACTAGAGGGTGGTGGCATTAAAAGCTGGTTTTCTGACTATTGCTCCTTGTTTGTATGAGTTAGTGAACACCTTTCAGAATAAAAGTTCAGACAGGAAACGGGTTCATCCATCAGCGGCGCTTTCAGACAGCTGCTGTACCGAAGCAGTTAGAAGTTAACAGGAAAAGCCTGGAAGGCTGGCCGCCTCGCCTGGCCACGTCCCGGGCTGCTACACACTCATCCGTCACCGTTAGCAGCGCTCAACAGACTATTGGCAGCCGCGGCCGTTCTCCCAACACCATGATTTATAGATGGAGACTCAGCAGCTGCTCTCCGGGACCCCGACATGACTGCAGGGCAGCACGCAGCGCTGAACAGCCAGAAACAGGAAAAATAGATGTTTTCTTGTAAAACACCAGGACTGAAAATGATCATCTGCTGAGGAACGGCCGCCTATTCGTCTTCTTTAAAATGTATTATTGGATTTACGCTTGTTTCCGGCACAGTCGAGTGAATCTGTCAGTTCGATCGGATACGCTTTAGAAACAACATTTTAATTAGTCATTGAACTGACGACGCTTTCTAACGCTTTCATTTGGCCTGAACAGCTGATCCTACCTTCACTCTGCTCACATCGCTCCTGCAGCAGGTCTACGGAGTCAGGGGGAGGAGGTGCTGCTGGGGTCCCTGCAGGTTGGAGGTCAGTCTCTGCTGCTGCAGGAGGAGCTAAAGGAGTCTGGGTGTTCATCAGGGACGGATAAACGGACCACAGACTCGTGATTTACCTGCATTCCTACATCCTGACCCGTACAGGCCAGAGATTTGGGTCCTGACTGGAACAAGGAGAAACCAGCTTCCTTCATTAAGGAGGCTGGACTCTGGAGTCCAGGTCAACTAACGCTGCTTCAACATGAAGTCAAAAGATAAAAAGGACCAGAAAAGTTTCTATCAGTCTGACAGGCTTGTTAATACAACCCTACAAATCTACTCTGGTTTTACAGATTAAAAGGAGCTAATTTCACGTTTTAAAGGCCAAACGTTTTTCTTGGAGTCCTGTTACTTTGACTCATTGTTTCCTGTTTGACGGCAGCCTGACTGAACCTGTTCTCCGGTTTTAAAACACGACAGATGTAGCAGAATTACCAAGAAAGCCCAGAGAGCTTTAGAGTCCAGCTAAGATCACAAGGAGCCGTCTGGAGGTCTGTAGTTCAACTCCAACTGAAGCCGAGGATCCACAGCTCAGGTAATTATTTCTCTCTGCAGCTGCAGCAATAAGAAATGAGATTCTCTTCAGAAACATTGGGTTCAACAACATGCCTGAACTCATAACCCCCCCCCCCACCTCTGCTTTCAATCAGCATCCAGGGATGAATATGGATCTGATGGAGACGACATATAGGAGCAGCAGCCGCCTCCTATCGGGCCTCGCTCCTGCATTAGTTATGAGGTCAACATAAATTATGCAGACTGATTAGTTACCAGGCAACACTCTGGTTTACCTCGGCGCTTATAGATCAGTGCGGAGGTGGGGGGTCAGGGGGTGAGAAACAAAGACGGGAAGTTCAGAGCAAATCAGAGAGAAAGAAATGCTTCAGGTTTCCAGAGGACAAATGCTTCCGTTATTAAAACTACGTTATTATAACAGGAAGTTCCTGATTGGTCCTAAACTCAAGCTTTACTGTCGATCTGAAAACTGTAAATGTAAAAACTGGAGAAGCAAAGATGAAGCGATCTGCGCCGACTCATGAACATCGATCCTGGTTTGAACACGTGGGTCATGATCCCAGCGCTCCACGGCATCATTAGTCACCCCAGAACAGGTTCACCTGAGAATAAAAGCTCAATCCAACATGGCTACCACCCATTTATCCACTGAATTAATCAGGAAGTAGGTCAGGATGTCTGTTTTACTCTCAGTTTCAAGCACCCAGCATGCGGAGGTGAGTGAAGGTTCATCAGCGCAGACAGAGAGTCTGCATAGCATAGTGTGAGTATAAGTATGGTTAGTAGGGAGTTAATGCTGCAATATATACATTTTAAAGTTACTACAGAAGCTCATGAGGCGTTCCCAGAACATAATTACACAATTTAAGATTCATTAAGTCAGAAAACAGTTTATGTTCATTAATAACCCACATAATGTTGAGATGTTTTAGCTTTCTGGAACGTCAGCAACATGATGGTGTCTTTTATGCACGGGGACTCTATTTTTTTAATTACTAGTTTTAATTTAAAGCCCATGAGGTAAAGATGAAACGTTCCGGCTGAAGAACCCAGTTTGAAGCAGCAGCAGCATCATCATTATTGTTCTAACAGGTTAAAGGCAGAAAATAACTCATGGCTTCCTTTTCTCCTCCTGTTTTCTCCAAGCTCATTTTCCTCCTGCTGAGTGGGCACACAGACGCTTGACTCATGATTCCTGCTCCTAATATTGGTTTTTAACAGCGATCCCACTCTAAATAACACGCTGATGAGTCTTCAGGTGGATGACGCGGACCCGTCCATACCCTGCATCCTACTCCTGCTTCCGCTGAAAACATTCACTGCAGGCGTGAGAGCGTCGCACTGATCGGCGCCGCCGCTGAGATCAGCCGGTAATTACGGCCGGATTACCGGGGAAAGGCCGGGATTTGGCGAGGTGAGGTGGTGGAGGTGGAGCTGTTCTCACCTCTGAGCCGCCTGATCCCGTATTTAGTGCAGCTTAAAGCCCTCCCTCATTCACACGGCGGTAATCAACAGTCCCCGTACGCCGCCTGAGATTACCAGAGGACTAATGAGGAAGCTGCAGAGGCTGCAGAGGTTAGACTAAGGGGAGAAGAGACGGCAGCCATGGTTGAACGGTTTAAAGTGAATCAGATCCAGCCGATCAAAGACGTTTTAAAGCTAAAACACTTTTGGTTTTGCTCAGTTTTGGAGCTTATTGCTCATTCTACATTTCAAAAAACAATCTGGGAAACCTTCCAGGCAGACAAAGGTTTGCCTGCAGACACGGTCAGATACTGAACAGAGAACAGAGACGAGCGAATGTTAACGAGCTAAAAATGCTAATTATGCATTATTATACTAAGGTAAAGTTGACTGCTGTGTGAACAGCGGATAATCCTCAGAGGACCGGACGTCCCAGGAAACGGCGCTCAGGGTCAGAGCGTCCGGTGCTCAGAGAGGGTCAGTGCAGCGCTGGACCCAAAGTCAGGCGTGGAGAGGGAAACCAGCAGGAGGCGTGACTGGAAAGAGGGAGGAGCAGAGAGGAGAGCGTGCATGATGACATCAGGAGGCTCTGACAATGACAACGAGGATATAAACGCAGGGGGGGGGGGGTATTAATGGACAGCAGACAGGTGAGGGTAATTAACGGACTGGGAAACCCTGATAAAACAGAGCACAGAGGCTCTCCTGCAGGTAAAACTGAATATAAACCAGGCACCAGGCTGACAAACCCACAACACTAAAATAATGAGAAAACAAAAGTGTGTGAAGTCCAAAGCATCAGTAATTTCTCCTGGTTACGCTCCGTTTAGCTGCAGCATGCTGCTGCTCCTGCGTAGCTTCAATGGATCAACTTTATCGTCCCCAACGGGAAACAGCCTGGCAGCCAGTCATCACACAGAAACACAGAGCCGCCCAGATTTCACAGCGTCGCTTTATGTTTTATGTCGTTAATCACAGCCGCAGGTAGGAAGGACGATCGAGGCAGAGGAAGACGGTCTGGACAGACGTGGTCCTCCTCAGAACCTGCAGGAGAAGTCCACCAGATGGACCTGAGGCCTCCCTGAACCGGACCGGGCCGGTTAGCCAGGTCACCAGGTCCGGTTTCATGGTGCAGACTACCAGGCCACCATACCAACACTTCAACAGGCTCATTTATAAGGTCATCAGAAGAGACATTAAAGACTCATTCAGCTGCTGTTTGTCTGTTACAGCAGCAGAATGAGACCCAAAGGACAGAACAGCTCCCAGAGACGTCTGACCAGCAGGACACAGTGTAGACGCTGTAAACAGCAACTATGAAATAAGCAGCAACTATGAAATAAACAGCAATTATGAAATAAACAGCAACTATGAAATAAACAGCAATTATGAAATAAACAGCAACTATCACTGTTTCACTGTTTCCTCACCAAACGGGTCTGATTCTAGATTTTCTACTATTTCTGTTCCACTTTGGTTTTATTTTCTTAAAGATGAGCGACGCCAGACAGAAGAAACTTCCATGTGACTTCATGCCGTTCTCTGATTGGATACTTAAAGAGTGTCCTCGTGGGGGTGGAGCTCTCTGCTCCTGCAGCCAATCAGAGCCTTTGTGCCATCCTTCCTCCAATCAGATTGGTTCATCACTCCTATCAATGAAAGTCCCGCCTCTGGCAGCTTGGAGGCGCTAACGTCCCTCAAACACGAAAAGACAGGAGAGAACGTCGCAGAGAAGGAAAATGTTCTCATTTATTAACATAACAGGTTTCACCAGCGTATTATAAGCCCACGTAGGTTTATGCTAAACGCGTTGATGTTTGAGAGCGACATAAAATGTTATTAAAGCTCCTGTCTGGGAGAAAACCTGGCGGTCTAAATAGCCAACATGCTAGCTGATGTTAGCCCATCTTCTGGGGGAAGCCTGCATAATTAGACTTTTATGAGGCTTTCACTGGAGGAAGACAAGCAGATAAAGACTTAGAAATCTTTAAGTTTAGTTTATTATTGTGTTCTAATCTCAGACTTCTAAATAAAACGTCATCACCAGCCGCCGCAGCATCCGGCTAACTACCAGCGTTCCACTTCCTGCTGCGCTGGGCTTTACAGAACCAGGGAGGAAGACTTCCTGCTGGGGTACGCACAGATTTGAGCCTGCAGACGGTGAAAAGCTAAAAGCAGCACCTAGACGTCAGATCTGAGCCCCGCTGGCTTCACCTGGCTGGGAAACATCCTGGAGACGTTGTTCTAATTAGCGAAGGACATCCTGGACCCAATCAGACGCCTCATCAACAACTTCTGCCTGCTTTCCTTCAGCTCTTTATTCCTGGCTCTGCGCTACGGGGACAGAGTTTGACTCTTCATTTGACCCCTTCCTGCTCTGCGTTCTAATTAAACTGGGGACCATACGGGGGGGGGGGGCATGACAAAGCTAGCCATCTCTGGACCACGGACGGGATAATGAGACACGAGTCTGCAGCCAACAGCAGGAGGGAAATCCCCCAAAAGGCAACACACCTCAATGCAAACGGCACCATGAGAGAGTGAGAGGCTGCAGAAATGGACGTCTGTCTGTCTGTCTGTCTGTCTGTCTGTCTGTCTGTCTGTCTGTCTGTCTGTCTGTCTGCGTCTCCGTCTGTCTGTCTGTCTGTCTGTCTGTCTGTCTGTCTGTCCAACACAGGCAGGAAACCTGAAGGTGTCCTCAGGCTGAGGACAGAAACTCCTGCAGTCTGGGTACCAGAGGAGACGATAAACGCAGAATAAATGCAGGTTATATCCGTGTTAAGGTGGTAAATTACAGCTTTGGCTGCAGACGTGTCTCACTGGGCCTCTGCTTCTGTTTTAGTTGGTTTCTGCTTCATGTTTGTTTTTATTCTTTGGGAGTTTGTTAAATGTCTCGTCTGCCGCTCAGCTCCTGGATTGTTATCTCTCCACCTGTCCTGTTTGTTGTTAAGCACATAAAGTCCTTCATTTAGCTCTGATCTTCATCACTTCCTGGACGTCTGTCTGGTCTTCCTCTGCCTGCACTGTTGCTTCAGCTCTACTGATGGATTTACAGACTTGGAAGTCTCTGTAGTTTTTATCCACAAACATTCAAAGTCTTGGTCCAGCTTTTAGTTTTCTTTGGACTCAAAAGTTTTAATTTGTCTTAGACAACTTGTCCAGAATTTCCTGGACTTGTAAATGTTCAACAGACCAAAAACTTAAATTTAGGTGATAATAACCTTGTGCGTCCTCTTCTAAACGGCCAAATGTTTCACTACATTTGGCCCTAATTCTACTACTTCCTCCCACTGACTAAACCAACATAAATCAACATAAATCAACATGAACCAGCTACTAAATAATGAACAATAACTCAGCTGGTGTCACAGCATCCAAACTCTATTGCTGATTATTAGGCAGTGGCATTTTTTAACGCTTGATGGTGCCTAATGTTTAGCAAAGGTTACGGCTGATATAAAACATATCAAAATATTATATCTAAATATTATATGATGAACTGCTAATTAAACCCAAAAAGGTCTCAGTAGCCATCCTGGCATTGATTTGGTGTGGAGCGCTGCAGATAGTAGCTTCAGTCAATCACAGTGATATAACTGGTGTTAATTTTCTACATCACCGTCTTTAACTGATGATTTCTTTCTCACCAACAAGGCTAATAATACCTCTAACAGTCCTGTTTAATTAAGACGTCATATACGAACGTTTACTACCGTTTAAACACGACTTCTTCCCACTGAATCCATAAAACAATGTGAATTAAATCCAGCCTGGCATCATTTTCAGCATGAAAGCTTGAATTTCCGTCTCCCTGCAGCGATAAATTGTCTCAGACTTTTCCTGCTGCTCAGCTCCGTGTTGTCAGGTTAAGACAATTTTACCTGCATCAACTCTGATTAATTGCATCCCAGGCTTTTGCTCAACCTGGGGGCTGTGTAACGAGGAAACTACAGTCTGTTAATAAAGCCATCTGACCTGTTAATTAGGCTGACAGAGAAGACAGAAAGGTGTGAAGGCCTGTGAGCGTCTCTGAGGACCACCAGCCGCCGGCTGGAGGAGGTTCTCCTCTCCGCAGCGTCTGAGAAGATTACAGGAGTTTATGCGACCAAAGCTTTCCTCCCACTGATGCGTTAGGAGTCATCTGGACCCAGAGTCACGTTAACCATTCACCGAGCATCAGCCGCATCAAACACACACCTCACGCAGGTGAGTCCCAGAGGAAGGCGCTGCTGCAGCATGAAATCAGCGAGTGCATGGGTATAAATAGATGAGAGACGAGTCTATTAAAGGAGGATGTTAGGTTATTCCAGGAAGATGGACGGCAGGCAGGAAGAGCTGCTGCTGTAGTTTAACTCTTCATTCCTGCAGAAAAAGCTTCCTCCTTCATTCACTCTGACTGGGGTTCAAATCGCCGCTATCTGTTGGAGTATTGCACCGGTTTATTTCAATTTAATTAAATTTATATAGCGCCGATTCATTAAACATGTCATCTCAAGGTCCTTTACAAAGTCAGATTCAATTAGATTATACAGTTTGGTCAAAAATGTCCTAAATCAGGAGTTTAGAGGTTTCCAGTAGGACTGAACAATTAATCGCATTTTCAATTAAATCGCGATTTAAAAAAACGCAGTTTCCAAATCGCAGAGTCTGCCATTTTTGGCTATGTAACAATTAGGGAATTAGACGCATCCTTTAGGTGTTTGTAAAATGTTTAAAGTGGGTTTGCCTCCACATGGAAGGGAAGACAGTTGCAGCAGTGAGACAATCTAATTTTATTACTTGTTTTAGAGTTTATATAATCATACAAAGCATTAAGTTCTGGTCAATCAGTTTAATACATAGACTTGCTTGTTGGTTGGACTTTATGTTCAACAAGGATTGATGTCCAATTAAATTAAAAGCTGTTCTCTTGAATAATATTCTGATTAATAGAAACATTAAAAGTTCTTGTTTTAAATAGTCCTTGTTTACAAACATCTTTATTTAGACGCCATTTTTGTTGCTTTTGGTTAATGCAGAGAAAAGTCAAAATTGCAATTTTGGTTGAAATATATTGTAGGCAGAACGTAATCATTTCTGCTCTGAGTTTAGATGCTGCGGTTCTTTTAGCAACTAATCCACACGGCGAGGAAACAAATTGATTTGTTGTTTGTATATGTTTAAAAAGACATGATAAATTAAACTGGGGGGAAAAATCGCATTAAATCGCAATATTAAGAAAAAAAATCGCAATTAGATTATTTTACAAAATCGTTCAGCCCTAGTTTCCAGGAGAAATCCTCAGATTTGCTGCACATCTAGATGTGACAGGATGGGACCTGTAAAGTCTGGCAGCTCTAAACTGGACCAGAACAGGGAAGTGGCATCTGGAGTTAAGCAGCGGCGTTAAAGGATGCTGACAGAGCAGGAATCAAACCCACAACCTTCTTTGTAAGGTGTCATATAGCCTGAGCTGAGCTTCAGATGACGGTGTGATGTTTAATGAAGCCACAGAGCTTCTTCTCAATAGGAGCAAAAAGTATTAATTATAATCTAAAAATGTTTTAGTTTCCTAATGGGAGCAAAACTAAAAATTAAACGTAACAATTCAGTCCGTTTAAATTAAATACCATCTAACCTTCACTTCCCCGTTTGGTAAAACAGTAGCCTAGATAACACTGGTAGTATTTTAATGTTAATATTCTTATTTAATTGTTCTTCTGTACGGTAAATGCTTCATGGACTGACCTTTATTTAGCTGTTTTCTAGGCCAGCAGAGAACTCAAAGCACTTTGTGCTGCAGCCATAATAACCAGTCGCTCAGATTCAGGCACTGATGCAGACCATGAGGCAACACGGGGTTAAGTGCCTTGCTCAGCAGCACATCGACACGCAGCGATGCTGTTTCTGTAAACTCCTGCTCAGAGGATTCAGATAAAGAGATAAAGCTTGTTGCTAACTTCAGAAATGATCAGTGGGAACAGAAATGTTAGTGAACTTTAATTTGGCTGTTATCTGTTAATCCTCGTCTTAAACATCTGCGCTGCTGATTTATAACTAAATAATTAGAAACAGCTGACAGGTGTTGTTTAAGAGCTCTGCAGAAAAAAAAGGTATTAATGAAGTAACTTAATGATTTTCATCTGATCTGATGATTTGATCATTTTTAGGATAAAATCATCTGTTTAGTTTGTAAAACACTCAATTCAGAAGAATTATATTGAATAAAAAAGTAACTCTGGGAAATGTGAAAAGGTGAGGCTGGATGATAATTTATCATCCATTGACGTATAACCATGATAGAAAAGAAAAAGGTTAATAAAAAGTTTAATAGAATAACAGTTTTCCTTCCTTATGCATTCTAGTCATGTAGGTTAATATTACATCATTACATCCTCCCAGCCAATCACAACGCTCCATCACCAAGCCCCGCCCCCTTCAAAGAGTTCAGAGATGATGCGTTCTTTTTTCTTTTTTTAGAAACTTACAGTTTTGGTAAAAAGTTGGTAGAATAAAGGCTTGAGTTTGAATTCAGTGTTTATTTGTTCTTTATCTAAAAATAGGTTGCTAAGCAACAGCATAAAATGGCCAGGGCTGCATTAAAATAAATGTTTTGAATTTGTTGATAATTATCGATATTGATGAATATGATTTCTCTTATTGATAATGTTTTTTCCTGTATGGTCCAGCCCTACTAACAGGTAAAGGTGTAGAGCCACAGCTCAGGTCAGGTCATGTGAATGAATACTAACACCTGTAGAGACGGACCTCCACAGCCTTTAACCACACTAAGCACCGCAGAGCTTCTCAGGAATAAATCTGTTTCCTCAGTAGAACAAAGAACCAGTTTAAATGTGTGAAACGCTGTGAGTCATGAACAGCTGGGACTTATTTCTGCTCTCTACACGGCGGCCTGATGAGGTCAGCCTGGCGTCACGTCAGCGCATCAGTCTGACTCAGACATCATTCACCCTGTCCTCCTGTGGTCCACATGGACGTCAGCCTGGACTCACCAGCCTGGACCCACCAGCCTGGACCCACCAGCCTGGACTCCCCAGCCTGGACCCACCAGCCTGGACCCACCAGCCTGGACTCATCAGCCTGGACTCACCAGCCTGGACTCATCAGCCTGGACCCACCAGCCTGGACTCACCAGCCTGGACTCATCAGCCTGGACCCACCAGCCTGGACTCATCAGCCTGGACTCATCAGCCTGGACTCACCAGCCTGGACTCATCAGCCTGGACCCACCAGCCTGGACCCACCAGCCTGGACTCATCAGCCTGGACCCACCAGCCTGGACCCACCAGCCTGGACCCACCAGCCTGGACCCACCAGCCTGGACTCATCAGCCTGGACTCACCAGCCTGGACTCATCAGCCTGGACCCACCAGCCTGGACCCACCAGCCTGGACTCACCAGCCTGGACCCACCAGCCTGGACCCACCAGCCTGGACCCACCAGCCTGGACCCACCAGCCTGGACTCATCAGCCTGGACTCATCAGCCTGGACTCATCAGCCTGGACTCACCAGCCTGGACTCACCAGCCTGGACCCACCAGCCTGGACTCACCAGCCTGGACTCATCAGCCTGGACTCACCAGCCTGGACTCATCAGCCTGGACCCACCAGCCTGGACCCACCAGCCTGGACTCATCAGCCTGGACCCACCAGCCTGGACCCACCAGCCTGGACCCACCAGCCTGGACCCACCAGCCTGGACTCACCAGCCTGGACCCACCAGCCTGGACTCATCAGCCTGGACTCACCAGCCTGGACCCACCAGCCTGGACCCATCAGCCTGGACCCATCAGCCAGGACCCACCAGCCTGGACCCATCAGCCTGGACCCATCAGCCAGGACCCACCAGCCTGGACTCATCAGCCTGGACCCACCAGCCTGGACTCATCAGCCTGGACCCACCAGCCTGGACCCACCAAACCTGGACCCACCAGCCTGGACCCACCAGCCTGGACTCACCAGCTTGGACTCACCAGCCTGGACTCACCAGCTTGGACCCATCAGCCAGGACCCACCAGCCTGGACCCATCAGCCTGGACCCATCAGCCAGGACCCACCAGCCTGGACTCATCAGCCTGGACCCACCAGCCTGGACTCACCAGCCTGGACCCACCAGCCTGGACTCACCAGCCTGGACCCACCAGCCTGGACTCACCAGCCTGGACTCACCAGCCTGGACCCACCAGCCTGGACTCACCAGCTTGGACTCACCAGCCTGGACTCACCAGCCTGGACTCACCAGCCTGGACCCACCAGCCTGGACTCACCAGCCTGGACTCACCAGCCTGGACCCACCAGCCTGGACTCACCAGCCTGGACTCACCAGCCTGGACTCACCAGCCTGGACCCACCAAACCTGGACCCACCAGCCTGGACCCACCAGCCTGGACTCACCAGCCTGGACTCACCAGCCTGGACTCACCAGCCTGGACTCACCAGCCTGGAATCACCAGCCTGGACTCACCAGCCTGGCTCTGAGCAGAACCGCTCCTGGCTCAGGGTCTCAGGCTGACTGAGGCCTGTAGAGTCTGAGGAGGAGCTTCCTGCTCTGAGCTGGGGC
Organism: Fundulus heteroclitus; assembly: GCF_011125445.2. Lineage (NCBI taxonomy): Eukaryota > Metazoa > Chordata > Actinopteri > Cyprinodontiformes > Fundulidae > Fundulus > Fundulus heteroclitus. The sequence continues at coordinate 38,768,341 of NC_046381.1, forward strand.
TGAAGCTGCAGGCTGAGATGTTCCTCAGCTGTGGACCCCCCATGGTTCTCCTTAGAAGGACGGGCTTCAGACGCTTTGGAGATGACCTTTGAACCCTCTTATAGGCTGGCGTTGCTGCTCTACGTCTAGGTCCATTCATACCCTACGTTTGGCCTACACGTCCGTATTTCTGTCCGTACGTTCTGTCCGTTGACTCCTTCATACCTCCGTCCGTTGAGGTGCGCAATAACCAATATGTCCTCTAGGTGGCAGTGCTGGGCGCTCCCTAATTGCGGCCCACTTGGACTTTATGACATCCCCTGTCATGGCCAGAGCCTCCCTGATTTCCTGAAAGCTATTCAGAACTTTCTGTTTGTCCCTGTTCCCCGGACACGACACATCACATGTGTGGGTAGTTGTAGACAAGCTCCGCAAGTCTTCCTCTAATCCCGCCATTGTTTAAAGCCCAGAATTATAACCTTCTTCGTGATTTTGTTGACATTTTGTACTACAAACTCAACAGCGCCCCCACCTTTTCCGGTAGTATTGCTCCGTATTGATCCGTTTCGTCCGTAATCGTAAGCTCCCAATTTTCGTGTCAAAATACGGACGAAATCGACGGTTAGAACGTATGAAACACTCCACACGTATCCGTCTTTTACGTGAGGTATGAATGGGCCTTTAAAGCTAACACCACAACCAGGACCGGTCTGGACCTCATGACCTCAGCTGAGGGTACGATCGTGGACGGACCGGATCAGCGCCAGCATCACTGATGGAGACACTCAAACTCTGACGCTAAAAAAACTAAAAGTTGGTAAAATTTTCTGTATCTGTCTTTGATTTTAGCAGCTAAATAAGAAAATCTGCCAATGGAATCAGTTTTTTGACCCTAAAATCAGATAATCAGATAATCATGCTGCACTTGGAATAAGACGATGGAGATGAGTTGTTCCTGTTTTAAGTGTAAATAATCTTATTTTCCTGCTCCAACCAAAGGCTAATGCTCTGATTTCAGTGAGTAAAGCAGTCCAGTCCAGTTTTTACCGGGTCAGAACTGTGATCTCAGACTGAGGAGCACTGCAGCATCTTCTGCTCTTCATCTTCCAGGTGACCCCCCCCCCCCCTCATTTAAAGGGAACCAGAATCTCTCTGCTGGAATCATTCTGCCTTCATCTCCTGTCAGCTCTCACTCCATCGGGTCCAGGCTGGTTCTGCTCTCACCGCCTTGATGCTGAGCTGCAGGAGGATCACAGCGGAGCGCTGCAGCTTCCACAGACTTCCTCTAATTACTCCGCCGGCCACTTGGACTGGAGGAGTCCACCGTTTCCTCTCATCCGTTCACGCCTCGCTGATCCATCCTGCTTCACCTGCCTCTGATTACCTCAGCCTGTTATTGAGCGTTAGCTGATTAGAAGCAGGTCTGAGATGTTTATCAGCTCTTCCTGGGCCTCGCTGCCTCCTTACAGCTGGAAGCGTCCGCCGGCAGCTGAGACGTTGGTCACAGCTTCAGACGCGATGTTTCAGCAGAGAGCTGGAGGCTCAGGGAGCATAAAACTGTCCTGCAGTGAAATACGGGGGGAGGTTCCCCTCTAATCCCAGCTTAATGCACTTCAGTCCGTCTGATTAGGGCTGGATTAAGGCCGGTAGACCTGAACTCACTGAGGAGGTCAGCTCCCAGCATCTCACACACCTGAAACATGCCTGATGAGATGGAGGTTCCTTCTGCTGTCAGCGTGAAAACGTGACGCTGGGGACAGGAACTGGTCATCGCTGTTTAACGAGGACGCTCTGCTGCTGCACACGTCTCTGGGCGTCCAGAGGAAAGATGAATAAAAGGCCTTAAAATTAAATGTTCCACCACAGCAGCCAGACTTCATTCAGTCGCCGTCTAAAAACCTCATCCAGGCGGGCGGCGCTCAAAGAAACCACCTCTGGGTCAGAGTCCTGCAGGTTTCCACGGCTACAGGTGTATTTAAAAAATAAGCCATGAGCTCCATATCTGCTTCGCTGTGGAAGGAATCAGGAGCAATCAGGAGGTTTTGCTGCTGCTATGAAGGAAACACCTGTCAGGTGGCTGATCAGGTGTGTCTGCAGGTGCAGATCAGCGTGTTTGCAGAACCAGAGACACGGAGTCACGCCGTGCCGGCAGCTCATTACGGCGAGTCCTCCGTGTAGCCAGGTCTCCTCTTCCTGCTGCACCACAGAAGAAGAACATGGCTGACCTTCACCTCCTCCGCCCGCTGCTTTGCTTCAGAGACAGGAAGCAAACGAGACATTTACGGCCACCTGTCCAGGTGACACGGTGCAAAGGACCCGGCTCAGCTATCTGAGTCCTGACTGACTCGGAACCAGCCGCTGGTTCAGAGCAGCCAGAGGAGCCGCAGCAATAAAAAGCTGCTTTAATGGAAAATCTGCATCAGAGCCGTAAAAGTTTGCCTTTAGTCTCATAAAAACGGATAAAAAGGGATTTCTGCTGATGGAGACGCGCCATTTGCTGCGGTTCAGCAGCAGGCAGGTAGTTTATCACTCAGGTACGCCAGGTAACACCTTTATTACACACGCTCCACAGTTACTCTGAGCTTAGATTACTCTGGACCAGCTGATGTTTCAGTAGTTTAACCCCAGTTTCACTAAAACTTTAGCTAAACTAAACTAAACCTCTGTCCTGTTTTCCTCCGTAGAAACAAGATTGCTGGTAATCAAATAACCTAAATTTAATTTAAAAAACAACTTTATTCCAGTTATTTATCATTTTCTGACACGTCTAACATGTCTGTGTCTTTTTATCCACGGCTTTTAATAATAATAATAATAATAATAATAATAATAATAATAATATAATAATAATGAATCACTGTGCGTTCAATTTATTATTTTTACGGTTTATTTATTTAAGGCTGTAGTCATTTTCTCATTTTAATGTTAATAAATGTTATTTTGTGTTTTGTAAACTTCATTTTTCAGGGTAAATATTCCAGTTGCGTATATTTTCCCAATAGTTTGTATTATTTATGTGTTTTTCTAATCTTGGTTCCACATTAACATTGAAATCATTAAATCCAGTAACGATGTCATTGGTTTTATTTAAAGTAACGAGTTCAGAAAAAGTCGTTTTTGGTGAGTTTTTCCAAATTAAACTCTTTGCTAGTTTTTAAGACAAAAGACCTTCATATCCTCCTAATACTCATTCCATTGTTTTCATATTTTACTTTTTTATTGTATTTTATTCAAATATTTGTTTTATTCATTTTGTCACGTTTATTTTTTATCTTGTATTTTAAATTTCTTTATTAGTATTTGTTTTATTTTATTTCCTGTTTGCGTTAAAACCTGAACTAGATAAAAAGAAATTGATGCTCTGATGACCAGAAAGTCTTTATTTACTGTTTAATGATGTTTTTTCTCTCTGGATGAGCTCTTTTGTCTTTCTGCCATTTCTGCGCTTTGGGCTTCATTAACGATCCTTTTTGTCGCTGCTGCTCAGCCTGACTCCCAGTAACGGTTCTGCTCGGTACCAGGCACCCGGCCCGGCCCGTTAATTCTGCTCAGCGGTATCTGAGGGTCGGGAATGTCTCGTTATCCTCAGACGAGCTTCCTGGTCGCCGTGGAGACCCGGAGAGAACCCCAGGAAGCTCCTCTGGGTCTAAAGCCTGGAGGCCGGCTCCACGTCGGCCTGTGGGGGTGCAGGAGGTCCACTGGACCAGATATGAAGGGTTCTGAAGCGGTTCTGCCCTGATTTACGGCTTTAATTTGCTCCAAACTGCATCGTTCACATGATGTTAAACCAGCTTTCTCCACTGAAATGAACTAAAACCATGAATCTGTTCTGAGTCCCACAGAAATGCTGCTGCTTGTTGGTTAGAAGGTTTTAAATAAGAAATTAACTTTGAAATAATGCATGAAAATAAGCAGCCGCTGCAAATGATCAGTTATTAACTATAATTTACTGCATTTATCTTGGAGATCAGGGAGAAAAACTCTTTTTTGTGGATTTTTGCCTTTTCTGCCACTTTTATCCGTTTCATCCGCCTTCTCAGAAAGTCTCTATAACAAGTTGGCTAATTGTCGTTAACGAGCTCCTTCGCTCAGTTTTAACGTTTTCTGGAGATTTCGTTTAAAATTAAATGTAAAAAGTTTCTCCCACATTCCCAGAGTTTCCCGTGTCTCCGTGGTAAAGGTAACATCCTCCTCAGCATGGTGTAAACCATCGGTGAGCCGCAGCAGCTGCAGCTCCTCGCGCTGTGGCGCCCTCTAGTGGAGGGATGTCTGAAGATGGCTACTATGCAGAAATTTAGCGCTCAACTTAAAGAAAAACCGGCTGAGTGATGAAAACCCGTTAGGTAGGAGACTCATACGTTAAGGTACCAGCCGATCCAGTCCGGATCCAGATCCGGACTGGATCGGCTGGTCGATAGAAGATGACATGCTGGGAATAAACTGAAATGTAGCGATGTAATGAGACCCGGAGTCTGAGGCCCGTTGCTACGACACTGATCCACGGCGCAGACAAAAAGTATTTGCCCCCTTACAGATTTATAATGTTCTTTTTTTACCAATTAAATGTTTCTGATAATCAAAGTAATTTAAATAATGTATAAAGACAACCTGAACTAATACTACAAACAGTTTGCTAATGATCATTTCCATAACTCAGGAAAATCAACCCTGTCTGGAAAAGTATTCACGCCCTAAACCAATCAGCTGGCATCACTCTGCTCTGTTTTAATTCAGTCTAAACAAGATTAACACCATGGCAGAAAATCCCAGGCAGATGTGAGCGCAGACTTTGACTAGGCCACTCATTTTTATTCATTTGACTTAATATTCTCATTTTCTGACAGTGAGTTTTGGGCTTTCATCCTCCGTCAGACACAAACATAAAACTAACATGAAATATTTCCTGCTGTGTGTAATAAATCTATAAATGAGTCTCCCTTTCAGGACTGAGGGATGATTTCATAGATGCATCTGTTTATCGGTGAGGAAGACAAAGCCTGAGGCTTGGAGTGACGTCCTTCAGAGCAGCGTCTACAGGCTGCTGTCCTCTGATGACGGCCAACATGGCCGACAGCTGGACGCACGGCAGCTGTTTAGCACATGCAGGAAGTGGCTGCTGACGGAGGCGGAGCGGCACAGATGGAGACGAGGAGACGCAGGAAGCAACAGCATCCTACGGCGTGGTGTTTAACGTACGAAGGCCGGGGCGCTGACTGCGCAGGACGGAGGTGGCGCGCGGCGACATCACAGCAGCAGACGCAGAGAGACCGGTTCATGCCGAGCGCTCGGCCATGACTAACCACCAGAGGCCCCGCTGCAGCCTCTCCGTCACGCACCGGACAGCCGGCCAAGCTTTGAGTCAACAGATAAAAATGGAGCGTCTGATTCATCGGACACGGACCGCAGCGGCAACATGGACGCTGCTACCAACGCTGGCGCTCCAGCAGGTTCCAGCAGGTTCCAGCAGGTTCCAGCAGGTTTCCGGTTCCAGCTCATCTGATGAGCCTTCAGCTTCCTGCAGAGGTTTGGATTCTCCTGAAAACCCTTTAAGACGCAGCGTCACAGGAAGTGGGTTAAAGCCAGGGTGGAAAGACCTCAGCAATGACCTCAATGACCAGGAAGTGGCTGCAGCGCACGCCGCATGACTTCCTGATGGCAGCGGAGTCCCAGGCTGCTCGCTGCCGGTCAGGCCACTAAGCATCCCGGCGGCGGCGGCGTTGGCGGCGGCGTCTCCAGCGGCAGAGATCCGTCCCGGGCCGAGCGGCGGCGCCTCGCTCTGATTCACATCCTCTGAGCTCAGAAGCTGCAGGATGAAGGTTTGCTCTGCAGGAGAACGTCGCCGCGCCTGCAAGCAATAAAACTCGACTCAGCGTCTGAAATCTGGATTTACAGAATATATTAGGTTGAATTATTGAAGAGAACGAGGAGCCTTGGTTTTATTTTTTATGTGTCGCACTGATAAAGCCAGAGATGAAAGTTAAATGAATCCCTTTGATCTGATCTTTATTACTTTTTCCTTCGCTCTGTTTGATGAGAGATGTCACGATTCAGCCGCTCATCACCGTGGATTCAGACCTGCGGGAGGAAACGACGTGTTGGAGCCTACAGGGTTCTGCTCAGACAGGAGAACATGTGACCCGGGGTTCTGCTGGGCTTAGAACCGGCTTCCCTGCTCGTTAGCAGCGGCTGAACGTGACGGTTACGGAGCCGGTCACGTTTGCCTCAGAACAGATTTAGATCCCCACATGAAGTGGGATCTATTTTTATCTGCAGGCGGTATTTTTAGCAGCGGCAGCAGTGGGTCTGCCTCTCTGAGCTCGCTTTAATAATCAGAATATATCAGAACCAGAACCGCCCAGCCTGAAAACGCCACAGGAGGCAGACGCACATGAAGGTTTTTACTAAAAAGGGTTTCATGTATTAAAGAGATGAGAAGTTTTAAATGTTCGCAGCGTCCTGTGGAGATCCATCATCTGCTGCTGGACTTTTCATGATATCCTGTTTATCGTAGATCAGGGTTAATCTAGTAGTTTTTGTGTAACTGTGCGACTCAGAGGACCTGGGGAACCACAGGGCTCTGTCTTTATTCTCTTTCTTTTATATATTTCCCTCCTGGCCAGATAATCAGGCAGTTTCCTGATGTCTGATCATTTCTATGCTGATGACATTCAGCTTTATTGTTGTTTTAAGCCTACTGAATATTTTAGGTGGTCCTGATTGATAAACTGTGTTAATGGTATTAAACAGTGGCTCTGTGAAAACTAGTGAACTCTGATAAGACAGAATCATTCCTCCTGAGAACCAAATAACAGAAATTAAGAAATGTGTGAAAAGTTGTGGCCCCCAGACTGAGGGAGGCGTTTATCTTTACTGTGAAGACGCTGTTTGTTCTTTTAAGAAGCAGTTTAAGATCCACTTGTTCCGACTGGCTTTTAATTAATTTTATGCTATGATGTCACATTTATGCTGTTTTATCTTTTAATATTTTCATTTTGTTTTTGTTTTATTGTTTTATTGTGAAGCACTTTGTGGTTTTTATCCTGTGAAAGCTGCTGTATGAATAACGTTAACTTACTAAGTTTATTTAATTAGTCTCCCTCCCTCAGCCTCCCTGCTTTCATCCTGCCTCTGCTGCTCCACGGATCCTCTGATTAGCTCATCTGCTTCCTTTCCTTACAGGTGTTTGGAGTCGTTGTTTTGATGGAGAGAGACGGAGGAAGAGTTTCCGGGGGTTTCTGAACACCTGAGCGTTTCCTTCTCCACTAGATTCACCGTATTTCCTGATCTGCTCATCTTTGGGTGGATCCCCGCTGACCCTTCCCTTCCCTCAGCTTTACAGGCGTCGTGATTCAACGGCTGCGTCTCCTCTCCCCCATCAGTCACTCCCGTTCTCCTCCTCCTCCTCCTCCTCCTCCTCTCATCCGCTGCTTGTTATGGAGGAAGCGGTCCGGGCCGAGATGGATCGCTGCACAAACAAATGTTTGTTCTGCCCTCCACACCCCAGAGAGACACACACGCCTTCCCCAGCCGCCCTGAAGTCTGCCGGCTGAGAGGAAGGCAGCGCCGAGCCGCTGTTTCACTCCAGGTCGGTTCTGCTGCGGGTCGGTTCTGCTGCAGTCGGTTCTGCCCTGGTTTCTTCTTAAGAATATTTCCAGAACGTTGATCCATTAACCCATCACTGCTGTGGTGGGGGGGCTGCAGTGATTTATGGATGGATGGATGTGGCAGGTCAGACACAGCAGGCGTGTCTTTACAAGCTGGAAACATCACAGAGAGGAAGGGTCACCACGCTCTCTATCGCCGGCCTGCTCCTCATTTCTCCTCCGTCCTGGACCGATACGAGGAGGAAGAAGAGGAGGAAGAGGAGGAGGAAGAGGGGGCGGGGCTAAAGTGCAGATTCATCAGAAAATGAGGAGGAGGACAAAAAGCTGTGAAAGCCAGGCTGAGGTGACAGACAGGGTTTAATGGGAGGATGGAGGGATGGGGGGGGTCACATGATTTATTCAGGGTGGGGGGGTGGAGGAGGGGGGGGGGGGGGGGGGATTAGGACCGGGGGCGACCACCTGAACCTCACAATCCCAGAGTCCCGCGGGAACGGAGGCGGCAGGTTTGAGAGGCCGTTAATTGTCTCCAACACGACTTTAATCAGATTTCTGCTCCCAGCCTCATCTGAGACCCGTCCCCCATGGGGGGGGGGGGGGGGGGGGGGGGGGGGGGCAGTCATTAGTGCCAGCAGTCCCATATGCTGTCCGACGGTACCGGGGAGAACCCGCAGACAGACCCCCCCCACAGAGCGTAACTCACACTGTGACAGGCAGCCACACAGAGGAGGAACGCTGCAGAACATCTATGTTCTCAGAGAACCTGGAGAACCTCACAGCAGCAGAACCCTGACGGAGCTTCATGCCACAGACACCAGGAACGACGTTTCTGAGGGAACCCCAAACAAGCTGACGTTCACCTCTGCACCTGAAAAGGTCCCTGATGTTCTCCTGATGTTCCCCCTACGTTCTCCTGATGTTCTCCTGATGTTCCCCTGATGTTCTCCTGATGTTCTCCTGATGTTTCCCTGATGTTCTCCTGATGTTCTCCTGATGTTCCCCTGATGTTCTCCTGATGTTCTCCTGATGTTCTCCAGATGTTCTCCAGCAGAGGAGCTCACAGCGCTGCTCCTCAAAGCAACCAGACGTTCCTTAACCTCGATGCTTTCAGGTCTCTAAAGCAGAGTTTTAGTCTCCAAGTTCAAACTTTGGGGATTTGCTTTAAAATAAGAGAATTTAGGTCATTATATCTAGAATAGATGTTTCATTTAAATGTTGTTGCAATCAATTATGCAATAAAATATGTAACTAATGATAGATAAATCAAATTTTTCATTCTGGAGCAAAAAAAGCTGCTTCTGCTGAAACATTTGTCAGATTGTACATGTCTTTTTTTTTTTTTTTACATTTTTCTCCCCTAAATGATAAAATTAGGCATTTTTCTTTAGTGTTAAGTGGAAACTGAGCTGAACACGCATCCATGGTCAGGAACCAGATCTAAACCAGATCTAAATGTGATTTAAACACAATTTAAACCAGATCTAAACCAGATTTAAACACAATTTAAACCAGATCTAAACCAGACTTAAACACAATTTAAACCAGATCTAAACCAGATCTAAATGTGTCCAGGCAGCTTTCAGCGATGATGCACAGAAGCACCTTCAGTATTAGAGGATTCTGGCTGCTGAGGGTTGGTCTAAAACTTTTGCACAGTCCTCTGTCAGCATCATCCACCTTTAATGTGTCCAGAAACACCACATCGTGAATTATTCAGTGAATAAATAATAATAATGCCACCGGTAAGCAGCTCTCTATCAAACAGCACCGTCAGAATCTAAAAATAGAACGTTGGTTGAGTAAATATTTGACATTCCGGATGTTTTACGGCTGGAAATATTTTCCTACAGCAGAAAAGCGTGATTGTGGGACTGAGCGCTCCGCTGGGTCTAGCTCCTGTTTCCAACGTTAAAAATGTGGATTTATTGCCTTTAATCTGGTTTTAATGGGAGCTGCAGGCCCGTTAGACGCCGTCGTCTCTCTCCCAGCTTCTGTCCCCTCGCTGCTGCTGAGGGAAAGCTGCAGAAACCGGGTCAGGGTTTGTAGTTCTGCAGCAAACCGGAGCGGTCCGATTGATTTCCGTTAGAATCACGGAGCGAGTCGTTCACGGACGGAACATTTAGAGCCGGATCAATGAGAGGCAGGCGGAGGTCGCTTTATTAGGCCTTAGATTCTGATTGATTGGGCAGGAAATCCCCTCTTCATTAGCAGCAGAACCAGCAGCCTTCAGCTCTCCTCCAGGTCCGATTAAACCCACCAGACAGAACCGGGACAGAACCTGAGATCCAGCAGGGTTTCTGCTCACTCTCTGGTCTGATTCCTGGACACGCAGCAGATCTTCAGCCCAACAGGACCTGGAGAAGTCCTCCTCAGCCTGAAGGCCATCATGGCGGCTGGTCCTGACCCGTCCAGGGTTCCACACCAGAACCACCAGCTGTTACCTGGTTCTTCTAACAATCTGCTGAGGTTTCTCCATCTCCTCCAGGTAAATACTGATGTTGGGCTCTTCTGTGAAATCCTGGCAGGAATGTTCAGCATCTAAGCTGCAGCCTCCTTTATTCTCCTCGGTTTCCCAGCAAAGCTAATCATGTGTGCAATCTGGAGGTGTGTGCGCCTGTCCTCTGAACCGTCTCCCAGCAGAGCCTGGTCAGTGTTTAAGGGGGCCTGTGCTGTTGGAGCTGCCCCCATGCTTCACCCCGGACCCCTGATACACCCCCCCAGTGGGTGGAGGCAGATCATCTTTCATCACCCTCTACCATAGAAAGTACTCCTGGGTCAATGTGAGCTTCTGTGCTTTCTGTGTCTCTGCTCTGTCTTCTCTACCATAGAAAGTACTCCTGGGTCAATGTGAGTTTCTGTGCTTTCTGTGTCTCTGCTCTGTCTTCTCTACCATAGAAAGTACTCCTGGGTCAATGTGAGCTTCTGAGCTTTCTGTGTCTCTGCTCTGTCTTCTCTAACATAGAAAGTACTCCTGGGTCAATGTGAGCTTCTGAGCTTTCTGTGTCTCTGCTCTGTCTTCTCTAACATAGAAAGTACTCCTGGGTCAATGTGAGCTTCTGAGCTTTCTGTGTCTCTGCTCTGTCTTCTCTAACATAGAAAGTACTCCTGGGTCAATGTGAGCTTCTGAGCTTTCTGTGTCTCTGCTCTGTCTTCTCTAACATAGAAAGTACTCCTGGGTCAATGTGAGCTTCTGTGCTTTCTGTGTCTCTGCTCTGTCTCCTCTAACATAGAAAGTACTCCTGGGTCAATGTGAGCTTCTGAGCTTTCTGTGTCTCTGCTCTGTCTTCTCTAACATAGAAAGTACTCCTGGGTCAATGTGAGCTTCTGTGCTTTCTGTGTCTCTGCTCTGTCTCCTCTAACATAGAAAGTACTCCTGGGTCAATGTGAGCTTCTGTGCTTTCTGTGTCTCTGCTCTGTCTTCTCTAAGCCCCAGTGGGTGGAGGCAGATGAGCGTTCACACTGAGCCTGGTTCTGGTTCTGCTGGAGGTTCTCCTCCCTGTTAAAGGGGAGTTTTCCTCTCCACTGTCGCTTCATGCATGCTCAGTATGAGGGATTGCTGCAAAGCCATCAACAATGCAGACGACTGTCCACTGTGGCTCTACGCTCTTTCAGGAGGAGTGAATGCTGCTTGGAGAGACTTGATGCAACCTGCTGGGTTTCCTTAGAGAGGAAACTTTCTCACCAACCTGGAGGATCTGATGGAAGCTGACTTTAGAAAGAGCCTTGATGATGACATGATGTTAATTGAAGCTATAGGAATAAACTGAATTTTATTGAACAAAACCCTGTCATGGTGCCAAAGTCCCAGAACATCCGTACAGAAGTTTGATTTTGCTCAGAACAGCTGAGAGAACCTCATGGACACGATGAGGAGCAGCTGAGCCACCAGAACCCTGCAGAGAGCATCCATGTTCTGGCGGGTTCTTCCTGTCTCTGTGGTTCTAAGCCAGGGTGAAGGAGTCGGTACCGAGGAGTTCATGAGACACTAGAAATAATTATTTAAAGGCGACTTAATCAACAGCAGATCAACGGATTTCAGAGGTAATTAGATGAAGTCAGGATCTTTTCCTCATCAGCTCACCGTGGGGTGTGTTTATGGACGTCTCCGTTGATGTGTCCCCCCTCCGCCTCTCCCAAACTCCCCCCTCCTTCATGGAGCCCCCCCCTCCTCCCCCCCCCCCTCCTCTCATTAACTCTCTCCCTCGTCGCCACAGGCCTCCGGCTACACATATGGCGGTCACGCTGCCACACCGTTAACTAACACACACACACCGGCCAGCACCAACTGGTGTCCCCTTATGCCGCCTCCTTGTGGAGCTCAGGTCCTGCCGCTCCTTTAATCCTCCTCCATTAATACCCCCCCCCCCCCCACATTAATACCCCCCCCCCCCCCCCCCGCCTCCATCACATTAACTTCCTGCTCCCTCATCTTCGCTGCTCCTTCCTCATTGTCTCCTCCGTGCTCTAGAAAAACTATGTGTCGGGTGGATGGAGGAGGGGTGGTGCTGGTTGGGGTGGGGGGGGGGAGATGGAGGGGGGGGGGGATGAGTGGTTTCCAAGGCAACGAGCCACATTGCCGCAGTGGAAACGGAGGGGAGGTGGAGAGGGTGAGGAGTGTTGAAAGAGTGAAAATGAGAACAGAGGAGGGAGTGTGTGTTACTGTGTGTTATTGTGTGTCATTGTGTGTTATTGTGTATTACTGTGTGTGTGTGTGTGTGTGTTATTGTGTGTTGTTGTGTTACTGTGTGTAATTGTGTGTGTTATTGTGTGTGTAATTGTGTGTTACTGCGTGTTATTGTGTGTGTGTTACTGTGTGTTACTGTGTGTGTTATTGTGTGTTACTGTGTGTAATTGTGTGTTACTGTGTGTAATTGTGTGTTGTTGTGTTACTGTGTGTAATTGTGTGTTACTGTGTGTTATTGTGTGTTATTGTGTGTTATTGTGTGTGTGTTACTGTGTGTGTTATTGTGTGTTACTGTGTGTAATTGTGTGTTACTGTGTGTGTGTTATTGTGTGTTACTGTGTGTGTGTTATTGTGTGTTACTGTGTGTTATTGTGTGTTACTGTGTGTTATTGTGTGTTACTGTGTGTTATTGTGTGTGTTATTGTGTAATTGTGTGTTACTGTGTGTTATTGTGTGTGTTATTGTGTGTCGTTGTGTTATTGTGTGTTATTGTGTATTATTGTGTCGTTGTGTGTGTGTTATTGTGTGTGTGTTACTGTGTGTGTATTATTGTGTCGTTGTGTTATTGCTGCTGTCAGCAGAGTGACTCTCAGTGCATGGAGGGGTTTTCTCCACACTCATAGTTGTGAATGAGCAGCCAGATGAGCTGCTGGAGAGTTTTCAGTCTGACGGCAGCAGCGAGCAGGAGGTCAGCGTCTCCTCAGCCTTTAGAGCCTCAGAGGCTCACAGAGAGAAATCTGAAGCTCTGCTGTGATGCAACACCAGGAAAAACTGCTAAATAAGAGCCGGAGCGTCTGAGCATAAACCGAGTGAGACGGGCTGCTAACCATTAGCACCACCTCCACCTGCTGATGTTCCCCATCCACACGTGGGGAACCGCTGATCTGGTCCTCACTAAATGGACCCGGTTCTGTCCCACCAAGCAGCTGAAGGAGACCCTCCCCACAGCCTGATGCTGCGACTGCCGTGTCTCACTGTGGGGTTTCCATGTGGGGCTGGACGTAGCGGCAGGTGTGGAGAGTTTTACACAGTTACGTCCTGCAGAGGGTCTGCAGAGGGTCCTGGTCCAGATGATGGACTGAGCAGAGCTCTGGGACAGGTTCACCGGTACTTCTCTGATAGATGGATCATCTCCTCCTCAGGCTTTTATCTGAGGTGGACCAGGTTTTGTCCATCTACCCGAGGTCCAGCAGTGGAGCCAGTTATTGGTGATTCAGACGCAGAAATCAGAGGAAATCCTCTCATGATGGCGTAGCAGCGCGCTACGCTGAATGCAACGCTGCCTCCGCCTACCTGGCGGAGGTACCAGGCGGCCTTATACTTTTGTGCGGCCTTATACTTTTTAATCTGCTCTTTGCTGAGGAGAGAACGAGCAGGATAAGTCAGACAGAGACGCCATCCGTTTCCCTGTCAGCTTCAAGCATCCAGCATGCTGAAGTGAGCGAAGCGTCACCAGTCTTGTTCGGTTCAGTTCAGTTCAGTTCAGTCTGATTCAGTTCGGTTCAGTTCAGTCTGATTCAGTTCAGTTTTGTTCGGTTCATTTCAGTTCGGTTCAGTTCAGTCTGATTCAGTTCAGTCCAGTTCAGATCATTCCGGTTCAGTTCAGTTCAGTCTGGTTCAGTTTAGTCTTGTTCGGTTCAGTTCAGTCTGATTCAGTTCAGTCTGATTCAGTTCAGTCTTGTTCGGTTCAGTTCAGTTCGGTTCAGTTCAGTCTGATTCAGTTCAGTCTTGTTTGGTTCGGTTCAGTTCAGTTCAGTCAGATTCAGTTCAGTCTTGTTCAGTTCGGTTCAGTTCAGTCTGATTCAGTTCAGTCTTGTTTGGTTCGGTTCAGTTCAGTCAGATTCAGTTCAGTCTTGTTCAGTTCGGTTCAGTTCAGTCTGTTTCAGTTCAGTTCGGTTCATTCAGTCTGTTTCAGTTCAGTTTGGTTCATTCCGTCTGATTCAGTTCAGTCCAGTTCAGATCATTCCGGTTCAGTTCAGTTCAGTCTGGTTCAGTTTAGTCTTGTTCGGTTCAGTTCAGTCTGATTCAGTTCAGTCTGATTCAGTTCAGTCTTGTTCGGTTCAGTTCAGTTCAGTTCAGTCTGATTCAGTTCAGTCTTGTTTGGTTCGGTTCAGTTCAGTTCAGTCAGATTCAGTTCAGTCTTGTTCAGTTCGGTTCAGTTCAGTCTGATTCAGTTCAGTCTTGTTTGGTTCGGTTCAGTTCAGTCAGATTCAGTTCAGTCTTGTTCAGTTCGGTTCAGTTCAGTCTGTTTCAGTTCAGTTCATTCAGTCTGTTTCAGTTCAGTTTGGTTCATTCCGTCTGATTCAGTTCAGTCTTGTTCGGTTCAGTTCAGTTCAGTTCAGTCTGATTCAGTTCAGTCTTGTTTGGTTCGGTTTATTCATTCTGATTCAGTTCAGTTTAGTTCAGTTCAGTTCTGTTGTTGCCTTTGTAGTAAAGTTTCTTCCTCCCTTTGAACCCGTGTTTTACATTCATGGTCTGTCCCATTTGGTCTCTTTCTGCTTCTTTGCGGTTTTAGCAGCAGTTCTGGGTTTGTTCTCCGTTCGTATTAAAGCGGAGGATCAAACGAGCGTTTCCTCCACATGTGCAGCAGCGAGCAGCTCATTTACATCCAGAACAGGCCGGCAGCCGCACCACGTCCGTTAACAGGCCGACAAACCGCGCCGACACGTCCAAACGTGTCAGTGGAAACACGGCGAGACGGCGCGGCGGTTTGATCCGCCGCTCTTTGGGTTTTAAAGCATGTATTATTGATCAGAACAAGCAGCGGAGAAGTGGAGCGCGCCGCCACAGCTTTGTTCAAGGGCAAAGCAGCAAGTTCAGCACTTAGCCGCCTGACAGCAGAGGAGAGGCAGAGAAACAGGCGGACAAACAGGCGGCAAGGGTTAAAGCTGGAGGGAGAGGCGGCGGGCCGGTCCGCTGAGGCTGGCCAGCTGGTTCTGATACCGGGAGGAGGAAGAAGAAGTGACAACAGAGAGGATTTATCCTTCCTCTGTTAATAAGAAACCATCCAGTGATCCTGAATTATAGACAGGCATCATTTTATACCCTAGAAGCTATGGAGGACGCTCAGGTTAAGTTAAATTTAACTAAGCTGAGGAACATTACAGCTAAACGACACGTCTGTTGCATTTGGTACAAAGTTAATTCATTTTAATTATTTTAATTAATATATCAGCAGAGTCTGAATCAACCTGAGCAAACAGAGCCTGAAGCTGAGAAACATCTCAGAGGACTCAGGCCATTACAGACGAGGCTCTCTGGTATTACTAGACAAACTTTACTGTCATTGTGCACAGAGTGCAGACAAAACGACATTTTGCTGCCTACAGCTTACGACGGTGCAATGACACTGAAATTGAAATAAAATAACATTACAGTATAGAGTCCAGCAGTGATAAGAATATAACAGAAAAACAGGAGAATGTTCCACCATTAGTGCAAAAAGGCCTTCATTTGAAAAGTTCAATGTTGGCAGCGCACAATAATAACGGTGTAAAAATGCAGTAAATGTTTAGTTATGTACTTTTAATTTAAATGGATTATAGAAGTTCAGCATGTTGGCAGTGCAACATAATGATGTGATTTTTTAGTTTCTGACCGTCCAGCATGAGGCGCCACATGGCTCTGATTCAGGTCCTCTACTAATTATTAGTTTTGATTAATGAACTGAATCGTTGTAAATTAGCATTTTTATGCTGATGACACTGTAACCGTTCGGCTCTCTTTAGTTCAGCTGAAGCTGCTCCAGGAACACGTGACTTTATTAATGATTTCATGTCGCCGCCGTGTTTTAGCCGTTTTCTTTTCAGATCTCAGGATTATCTGCTGCCGACGCTGAAAGTGGTTTTTGGTTTATTCTGATCCTTTCACACGAAACAAGCAGCAGATCCACAGGAGAATGACTGAATTTATCTCATTCAGGCCTTTTGGTTACAAACCTGGAGCCTTTAAGGCTGAATGAATCTGGTGAATTTGTCCATGTTTGTTTATAATATGTCATTATTTTAATGTTTTATTTTATTCAACACAGTTCAAACATGCTTTATTAATTCCCAAAGGGAAGTCAAATTGAGGAATACTGTCAAAGTCAGGTCATGCCTCCCATTTTGCTCCATTTCACCTTTAAAGCTCTTCATGAAATCAGGAAAACCAGAGCATCATCTCTGCTGCCCGGCCGGGTCGTATCCATGCCAGCTGGACCCGTCCTCCTCCTCGTGTGGCCAAAGCGTAATATTCTGCTGAATCAACCCAACAACGCTCTCAGACAGAGACGCTCTAAACACCCAAACCTGAAGATGCCATCTACGTGAAACATGAGCAGCCAGCGTGAAACGGATGGATGAGTCCAAACAGAGTCCATCCTTCTAACACCTGCAGACCTGATTCATCTGCCCTTCACAGAGATTCACAGCTCAGACACCAGGACCAGTCTCAGTGGTGACCAGATGGTCCAGAACAACGAATGTAGAGCCGTGACCTCCCTGTCTCATTAATAATGGCCTTAATGGCCTTAATGGACCTATTAGTGTGATTTTCCTGAACCATGCTCACAACTGAAGATGTTCTGAGAGCAGAAAGGTTCTCCAGAACCAGAGCAGAAGTC
Source organism: Fundulus heteroclitus (assembly GCF_011125445.2). Lineage (NCBI taxonomy): Eukaryota > Metazoa > Chordata > Actinopteri > Cyprinodontiformes > Fundulidae > Fundulus > Fundulus heteroclitus. Next base: position 38,785,208 of record NC_046381.1, read on the forward strand.
CTGCTTCCTCCTGCTGAAGAGACAAGCCAACGTTCCTCCAGATGTTCCCAGAGTTCAGAGTAGGGCTGGGCGATAAATCGATTTAATCGATTAATTTGAATTTACAATTCTTTAAGATTTCATTTTTGGAAAATCTGGATTTTATTTTGCCAATACACTCATTGGGTTTCCATGAAGAGAACAGCATGTGATGCTGAATATATGTTTAGGCAAATGTATTGTCAAAATATTGTTAAGTGGAAACTTTTTTTTACCATAATACGAGGTACTTCATTTACTTATTTACTTTTTTTTAACTTAGTTTGATGTTCACAAGTGCAGTGAAGCCTGTTTTTAGCTCATTGTGTAATCCCACTAGCAGCAAATGTTTTGTTATATTTTTATTGTTTATAATGGCACGGCGGCCATCTTGTTTCACAGCTTGATTTTAGTTGCTCTTTGAATTCAGGTCAACTCCCTGACCAAATGCTTGACATAAAAAGCAAGGTTTTAATAATAATTTCTTTAATTTCTTTTTATGAAACAAAAAGGAGGGAAAAAAATCGATTAATCGAATTTGGTATGATAAAATCAGAGATTTATTTTTTTAATCCATATCGCCCAGCCCTAGTTCAGAGATCTGCAGACCCTCTGGTCTGGAATCAGCTTTAAAGACGTATGAAAAGATCAGGCTTTCTTTGCCATGAACCAATCAGCGCTGGGTTGCTTTTCTTCTCAGTGACCATCTCCACTGCTTCTATAACAGCCATGATCTGGTGTCTACTCTGGTGTCTGCTAAAACTTCTTTACTTTGGTCTGCAGAGTCTGATTATGCAGTAAACGTATTTCAGAAAGAACATCAGACACGTCCTGCTTCACCACCAACAGCCAGCGATGAAGAAGTTTAGGTCCTGACCTGAGTCCAGCAGCTCCTGCTCCATCACCCCACAGCCCAGCACCTCCATCCAGTCGCCCTGGAAGAGCACCTCCATCTCAAAGGAGGGGTGGGTGAAGGGGAAGTAGCAGTCGACCCACCGCACCTCCACGTCTGGGGAGGAAGACGAGGAGGAAGACGAGGGTTAGCCGAGGCGGAGCCCCCAGAGACGAAGAGCAGCGGACCGCCCGCCTGCCTCACCTGAGCCGAACAGGTGAGTGACGAGTCGGGTGAGGGTCAGCTTCAGGTCGAACTCCACCAGCTTCACCGCCTCCAGGGTGTGGGTCTCCTGCTTCTGGGCAGTGCGCCGGCCCCCCCGCTCAAACAGAGAGAGGTCCTCCCCGCTCTGGACCTGGGAGAAGAGCTGAGAAGCACAAAGATCACCATCAGAAGTCCTGCTGAGGTCACCTTCACGTCTGCAGAGAGGAGAAGGTCCATCAGGAGGCCAGCAGGGGAGCAAACACCTGCTACTACACTGCAAAAAGGGAACTAAAAATAAGTGAAATGTTCCTAAAATTAGTGGATTTGTCCTTGATTTGAGCAGCTAAATAAGATGTTTACCAATGGAATGAGTATTTTTACCCCTAAGATAAGATAATTAGATAAACTGCACTTGAAATAAGATAATGGAGATGAATTGTTCTTATTAAGTTCCATTGGCAAACAGTCTTATTTATCTGCTCAAATAAAGGAAAAATACACAAATTTCACAAAAAACATTTTACATTTTGAGTTCCCTTTTAGCAGTGTAGGATTGCCTCACCGAGGCAGAAAGTAATCACAGATTATAATCTACGGCTCGATTAATAAAGCTTCAGGTGGTCATTGAGGGAACTGCAGCTTTTATGTGCTGTAGCAGGCTGCGGCCACCAGGTGGCAGCAGCAACGGTTTCATGGATCAAATAATGTTCACAATCCTAAATAAAACAGTCTAGAAAAGTCTTTCTATCGCTCCGCCTCCTCTGAACCAGTCCGGTTCCCAGAGTCCTGGTCACGCGTGTGCTGAGGGTCGTCCTGGTCACGCGTGTGCTGAGGGTCGTCCTGGTCACGCATGTGCTGAGGGTCGTCCTGGTCACGCATGTGCTGAGGGTCGTCCTGGTCACGCGTGTGCTGAGGGTCGTCCTGGTCACGCGTGTGCTGAGGGTCGTCCTGGTCACGCGTGTGCTGAGGGTCGGGTGAGTGCCCACCTCGTGGTTGGAGAAGAGGCGGACCCCCTCCATCTGGTGGAAGACGGGGTAGTGGCTGGCGTCGATCTCGTCCCGCCTGTAAACGTCTCCGGCCAACAGGAAGGCGTCCAGACCGGACCGGACCAGCTCCGTCTGGTGGGCCGAGGTGTGAGCGCGCAGCATGGTGGTCCTGGAAACCAGCGGGAACGAGACGTCAGGCCGACACAGAACCAGACCAGAACCAGAGCCAAAGTGGGCGGAGTCGTCTCTGCAGCAGGACGCTCACCTGTTCAGGTAGTAGTTGTCTCCTCGCTTCCTGCTGGGGTGCTCAGGTGGGATCAAGAGGCTGTGGGGGGAACACAGAGTCACTTCTGTCTGCTGGACACGTCACTCAGGAAGGAACTCAGAACAGGTTCTACCAGAGAACACCGAGAACCAGGAGCAGGTCTGCAGGGGTTCTGGTTCTGATGAGACGGTTCCTCAGATATGAAACATTCATCCATACTTCCATCTATTCATGGATTCATTCATCCATCTATCCATCCATTCATTCATCCATCCATTCATCCATCTATTCATCCATCCATCTATTCATCCATCCATCTATTCATCCATCCATCTATCCATCCATTCATTCATCCATCAATCTATTCATCCATCCATCTATCCATCCATTCATCAATCCATCCATCCATCCATCTATTCATCCATCCATCTATTCATCCATCCATCTATCCATCCATTCATTCATCCATCAATCTATTCATCCATCCAACTATTCATCCATTCATCAATCCATCCATCCATCCATCTATTCATCCATCCATCTTTTCATCCATTAATCCAGCCGTCTATTCATCCATGAATCTATTCATTCATTCATCCATCCATCCATCTATTCATCCATCCATCCATCCATCTGTCCATCCATCTATTCATCCATCCATCATCCATTTATTCATCCATCCATCTATTCATCCATCCATCCATTCATCCATCTATTCTTCCATTCATCCATCTATTCATCCATCCAATCATCCATCCATCCATCCATCTATTCATCCATCCATCTATTCATCCATCCATCCATTCATCTATCCATCCATCCATCTATTCATCCATCCATCCATCCATCTATTCATCCATCCATTTCATCCATCATCCATCCATCCATTCATCCATCCATCCATCTATTCATCCATCCATTTCATCCATTCATCCATCAATCCATCTATTCATCCATCCATCCATCCATCCATCATCCATCCTTCCATCCATCCATCCATTCATCCCTCCATCTTTTTTAATTTTCCTAACTATGACCCTCCTGCAGACCTTCTGCTCTTTATCTGATGGACCTCAGCCATCATCCATCAATCTATTCATCCATCCATCATCTATTCATCCATCCATCCATCCATCCATCCATCCATCCATCCATCCATCCATCCAATCCTCCATTTTTTTAATTTTCCTAACTATGACCCTCCTGCAGACCTTCTGCTCTTTATCTGATGGACCTCAGCCATCAGCCTCTGAACATCTGAACTCCTTCCACCACCTTCATCTCCTCCAGACAGCCTGCAGCAGCAGGAAGCTTCTGACCTGTCAAAGTTCTGCTCCACGGTCACCACAGGACTCAGGTTATCGTGGACGGAGAACAGCGGGTTGCCCCAGCGGCCGATGTAGGAGCTGTGGAGGAGAGCAGCTTTAAACCAGAGGAACCTTCAGAGAAACCTGCTCTACCACTCTGGATGATGGAGGTAGAAGTAAAAGTTCTCCACGGTGGTCCATGTGACTTTCTCCCTAATTATCCCTCATTGACTGAAACATCCACAGCTGACCAATCAGGAGCTCCTGAGGAGAGGTGAAAGCTCCAGCAGCTGATAGAAGGCAGCAGGAAAAAGTTTGCACCTGGTGAAGATTCCCCGTCTGCTGCCATCAGAGGGAGGTTCATGACCTGGAAGTGGCAGAACCATAAACCTCCTCCAGCGACGGCTTTATGATTCATTAATGCAGCATTAGCGGAGCGCCGAGCTCGGCCTGGCCATATCCTGCTGCTGCAGCGTGGAGCAGCAAACTTCTGCTCTCTGTCCTCCCTGCAGATCAGCAGTCAGCAGGATGAGCCACAGACAGGAGAACATGTGAGGGAGAGGCTGCTCTGTGGAGGCGGGGAGGAGATATCAGGTCCCAGAGCAGAAACCTGGGATGAACGGAGCTGCGTCGTCTGAAGGAACGCTGCTACTGAAGCTAGCAGGCCTGCCAACGCAGCAGGTTCTACTCTAAATGCATCTTCACTTGTTAACACTGAGGATCTAATTTACAAACTAAAGCAACGAGAGGCAAAGCTGTCTGCCAGAAGCTCGTCTGCGGTCACACACATGAACCTGGTGACCTGTCTCCTTTAACCACAGGCTGCCATGGGAGGCTGGCAAAGCTGCAGCAGGGTTAGGATGGAGATGTTCTCACCGTTCTGCCAGACGTGCATCAGTGAGGTCAGACAATTGGTATTTCTATATAATGTTATAACAAATAAAACGCCTTTCATTTTATATACAAAACTATCCTTTAGTACTGATACACATTATTATCCAACAAGACATGCAGTAGGAGGTAGTTTTATTTTACCTAGAGTTAAAACAAAATCAATTCAATGTTCAGTTAGGTACAGGGCAATGTGTGAATGGAATTCACTCCCAAAGACTATCATACAACAAAACACTCTCTATGGTTTCAAAACTTTACTTAAGAAATATTACCTTCAAAGAAATTTGGATAGTAATGTTAATTTTATTAAGGAGATACTGTGTAGGGTTCTTGTTAGCTAGTTCTTTGATATAGATCGATCAGGAGTAGCAAAATTTTATGTTAATTATGTTTATTTATTTATGTTACTTTTTAATGATAAAAGGCGTTAAATGTAAATATGTATTAAATTTTGTGTAAATGTCTTGTATGTATAGTGTGTAATGTGATGTAATACATTGTATTGTCACGTGGAAGACTGAAAGACCCCAGGAAGAATAGCTTCTAGCTGATGCTGAAGCTAATGGGCATCCTAATAAAACAAACAAACAAACAAACAAACAAACAAACAAACAAACAAACAAACAAACAAACAAACAAACAAACAAACAAACACTGATGTTGGACAACAAGCTCTGCTTATTCTAAAGTCCAAACCGTGTGGGAGAAAGAGAACGTGGCAAGAACCGGTAAAAAGGTAGAGACGAGACAAAACTGCTCCTTTTTACTGTCAGCAGGGGGATTTTTTTCCAGGAAGAATCCCATCATCACTACTTCACCGTCTCCTTTTACAGGGCTTCATTCATAGATGTGTATGTGGGATGTTCTAGTCACATTTCACACCAGATGTTTCCTAAAACATCTGGAAAACATACATTTAAAACACTTATATAACTGTTCTACTGTGAAAAACAGGAAATAGCCATTAGATATAATCAGAGGGTCTCCAGTGGTGAAATGCCCAGTTGTCCTCATTCTACCTCTACTAACTCTAGAACCTTCTAATCTCCCATAACTGCACCAATCCTTACATTATGTGCATTATTTAGCCAACAAATGTGCAGCTTCAGGATGTTTGACTCGCCGTTGTGGAGGACAACCAGAAGATTTCCTAAAGCTGTAGAGATATTCTCAGAAGACCGATTCTGTGGTACAGAGTGAACGTTTCCACAGTTCTAGATCACAGATTATGTCCGTTCTGACGTCTCACCTGTAGAAGTGCGCTTTGATCCGCTCCTTGATGAGCCACAGAGGATGGTAAGGCTGGTTGTGAAGGTGGTAGCCCACCTTGGACAAGATCTTTGGCGTGACGTTGGTGAAGTCATCTCGAGGGTAGGAGTGGCCCAGCAGCTCTACTGAGCTTTCTCCAATAACAGGGTGCAGGGTGGGGCCGTTGGTGCTGAGGCACCTGGGAGATGCTGAGCAGCCATTGGCCCAGAACTCTGACAGCAGGCGATGAAGCAGAGGACGGGTCCAGAGCGGACCACAGGGTAGGAACGCTGAGGCGGGTCTCATGACGACTGGTCCATGGAGCTGTAACCACACAAAGTCATTAATGTAGACTCACCTGTGATGGATGCTGGAAGACTGGACCAGAACACCTATTCATCTCATCCATGTCCTGCTTTAAACTTTTAAATGCTTGCATGTGCAAACTAGTCCTTCACACCAGTTTAAAACATGTATTAAATTAAAGTTTAAACATGTTTTAAACATGTCTTCTTAGAGCCTCCGAGCTAATCTTCCCAACTCTAACCACGAGTTACCTTGTTCCTCAGTTTCTATGGCATCAACATGAAGATTTAAATCCAGAGGCTTCTGGTTGAGATGCAGATGGAGGAGAAACGTTTATTCAATGTTTACTCAATTTAAATACAGTTATTTAGAAGAGCAATAAGTAAGATATTTACTGTAAAATCAACCTAAATCATTCTCATTTCTCACCCAGGATGTAAATAACATTCCCTATAATCATTCCTCTCCATCAACGTCTTAGTCACGTTTCTCTCCTTTCAAACCTAGAGGTACGGTCTAGACTAGAGTGTAGCCCTTGTTTACTTCCTGGTTCCTGAGCCAATCAGATGAGAGTTCCCAGAGTTCCCAAAGCAGAGCGCAGCATTTGGTATTTTGTTTTGTCAAAAGAGCAGCAGCCTGTTAACATGGAGGCCAGGAAGAGAAGCGGACCAGAACCAGAACAGAATATCATAGACCCGTCCTGTGATAATAAAAATTCACAGATGTTTCACAGCAGCAACAGACCGTTGAGGAAACATCTGTGTCGGTGCCAGGCTGTTGTTCTGATTTCAAACACTATTATTGTCACTTATTGTTCCTTTAAGCAACACTTCCTTACTTTCTATAGACGGAATGAAAGGAACATCAACGTGTCATCAGCATATCGAGAAACCTGACTCAGCTAATTTCACCTGACTGCTGTTTACTCTCCACAACATCCATCCTTCCATCCATCCATCCATCATCCATCCATCCATCCATCCATCCACCATCCATCCATCCATCATCCATCCATCCATCCATCCATCCACCATCCATCCACTCATGCAGGCCTGTGGGGGTCTGGTGTCTCCAGCAGTCATTGGGAGCGAGGCGGGGTAGTTCTTAAAACTAACTTTAAAAAGCACTAAAACTAAGATGGTTTTGCATTATTTTATAAGAATCTGAACATTTTACTGATCCCAAAGGGAAATTCTTGTGTTACTCATTCAAAGAACACAAACAGATAAAAAGATGAAAACACAGAACCAACAAAAAATAAAACTATAAAGTAAAGAGTTAGATGAATGGAAAGGCATTTATCTACTTTAGCTGTAAACTTTAGGGTAAACTGAAACACTCCAGATCAGCGTTTAAACTTAGCAGCAGACAGAAATCAGCTTTAAGTCTACATCTAATCATTTTTCTACATTTTCTAGTGTTGATTGCAGCTTTGGGGATAGAAGGCCTTTGGACTCTGCCCCCTCCAGGGATAAACACCAAACTGCTCTGTAAAGGCTCCTCTCTGTCACGTCTGTGTCCGATCGCTGTTGGTGTTTGCTGATCAATCAAAGCGGCTTCGGTCAACAAATTTATCATTTGCAGTCAACAGCGGGGAGGGAAGGTGTAAAAATAAATTGGCAGCTTCTCAGTGGAGGTCAGCCGAGACGGGAGCTGCAGGTGAAAGCTCCGTTTATAATTACACTAATGGATTAAGATCTGAAACAGCAAAGGTTACTGCCAGCTTCCATCACTTATCCTTTAACAAGAGACGACACAACTGGCCTTTAATCCTCCCATATTTGTCCGTTTTCACATGCAGACACACTGGTACGCTGGGGGAGCATCCCTGAACAAGACAAAGGGTGTTGCATTGCAGTGGCATTGCAGCAAAATGGATTATTGCTCCCAAATCCACGAAGCCTCTACCTCAGCTCGACTGCCGGTGTCATATTCTACCAAAACGGACGAGCCAGCACTGAGGCGGCACAAAAACGGAGGCAAAAGCCAGAGCCGTGTCGGCGCAGAGGGTACGAGTCAATGTCAGGAGAAGTTGGCCAGCGTGGTGGAGGCAGGGAGGATCACTGCGACTCAAAGTTTATCGCCTGGAGGCAGCGCAGGAAACACAACTATTGCAGGAAGGCCGGGAAATAAACAAATTCTTCCTCTGAGGAACTTTAATATGTTCCACAAAGGTCACAGCCATATTTGTGTTGTGCAGGTTGTTGATAATTTGTCTGAAGACGGGCGCTAAAGCAAAGGTTAGGCGAAAACATCGCCTCTGCAGAGCAGAAAGCTGTTTACAGCTTCCCCTTCAGCCAGGAGAGAATGAAGATGCTTTACGATGTGAATCATGCAGCTGGAGGGGAGGAAGCAGAGGAAACTTCAGGTCGCAGCGAATCATGGCACCGCTGTGGTAACGAGCTTTTTCACGTTGCTCATAAATTAAACTTTGATTAGGAAACACAACAGCTCCACATCCACTAAAAAAACACTGGCAGGGTGATTGTGGAGGAAAGATTTCTCTGTTTTGCTTTGCTGGGTCTGAAGCTCAGGTTTAAAACTGCATCATGGAGACCGTGTTGGTCTGGAGGTCCGGTCTGCAGCTCATTTCTAACCATGTCAGGATAACAAGGTGCTCCGGTCAGAGGAGAACCACACTGTGCAGCAGCACACGGTGGTGGCAGCGTCATGCTGTGGGACCAGGAAGCTGTGAAGACGGATGGAGCTGAATCCTGGAGGAACACCTGTTAGAGGCTGCAGGAGACCTGAGACTGGGGCTGCTAAAGGTTCTGCTGGAGTTGGGCTCCCTGGTTCAGCTCAACACGTATTCATGCTTTAGAACGGCCTAGTCAAAGTCCGGATCTAAAGTCAGCTTCACAGACGTTCTCCGTCCTCCCTGACTGGGCTTCTTCAGGCTGTAGATGTTCAGAGCTGGAGGAGAACCCAGAGCTGCAGCCGGTCCTGCAGAGAACCGTGGTTCTACAAAGTTCTGACCCAGAGGGAACAGAAAGTCCCACTTTCTGCAGTTTTATGCGCTAACGACGGTGTAAACCATGATTACCTTCATTCACTGCTGGTGTATAAAGCGTCTCTGATTGTCCGGGTTACTTCATCTTCTAACACTCAGATCTCTTCAGAGTTGCTGAGGCGTCATTTCACACTAATATCTGCTGACATGCTTTAGAAAACATGTTTTATCTGCAGCTCGGCTGTAAAAACATGTTTTATCTGTAGCTGGGCTGTAAAAACATGTTTTATCTGCAGCTCGGCTGTAAAAACATGGAATACGTGTGAATCTGTGAGGATTTCCCATGATCCCCACTGAACCCATCACCAGCTCTCCTCCCTTTAAGGCTAATTCTGCAGCTAGCATGAGCCGCTCGGCTCCATATGTCCCTTCCTCAGGCGCCAAACAACACCACACGTATGGCCGCCCACGCACACGCACACGCATGTGGAGCACCGGCACACGGGGAGCCGCTGCATGTTGAAGCGCAGAAACACGCAGAGAGGAGGAGGAAGGTTGAAGCTGCAGTTCCACCGCAGCAGATTTCCTCTGTTTGCTTCAGATCATCAGGTTTAGTTTTACCTTCTCTCCTTCATGATGGAGACATCTTCCTAAAATTTCTGCTCTTAAACATTTACCAGGCTGAAGTCTCTGAGATGTTTCCAGGTTTTTTAGAACATTTTACATATTTTACTACAGAACGTTAGTTTTATTTGGTGAAAATGATGCTGCCACCTCCGTGCTCTGCAGCAGGGACGTTCTCAGCCTGACCAAATGGTCTTCACACTACAGGACTTCCTCTTCTTCTTCTTCTTCTGTCTTTTCTCATCCACAGCGAGTCTTCTGTCTCCATCTTCTGCATCTTCTTCTCTCCCACCAGCTGCCCTCATGTCCTCTTTACCTCCATCCATGAATCTCTTCTCTGCTGCCTCCAGCTCCTCCTCAGTGTCTCTAGTCATCTTCTCTGGTCTCACCACCGTCTCTACACCTCTCCTTTCATTCTCACTCAGACTCTGTTATCACACCTGACTCTCTCCTCCTCCTCCTCCTCCTGCTTGGACACGTTTCTTCACCTTCAGGCCACAGGAAACGTCTGTAGAAATCCGCTCTTTGTCCCTGAGGGCGTTTTCTAGACCCGTTTAAGACTCTGCTGCTTCGTATTTATCAGATTGTTGACGTTGCAGAAAAGGTCGGAACAAGTAGCTGAAACAGGAAGAGAGGAGAAGAACACAGAGCTGAACTTCTTAAACTAAATCTTCTTGCAGCAATATCTGCAGTTGACTTTTATTACGTTCTGCTGGTGTTTAATTCCCCGCTGATGGTCGGCCTGCCGGCTCCAGCGGTGGAAGCAGGAAGCGAGCCGCTCTGACAGAGAGCTGATGAAACGCACGCAGCTCTCCAGGATAGAAACATGATTCATGGTTTGTGAAGGTTGTTGAGAAAATCCCTTGTTTGGCTGCCAAGAAGTTGTTCTGACTAACCGGCGTGGAGGCAGCCAACGGTGAGGCTGTGATGTGACTTTTAAAGGTGGAAGCAGAGACGGCGCCAAGGACGAGCCGCAGAACTCGGTCCAGAACGCGACGGACTCCCACCGAACATCAGAAAGTGCTGCAGAAATCAGCGTCTGAGAGCGCCTCAAAGCTCCGGCCGCAGCGCCGCCGTCTGGACGGACACTGCTGGAGAGCCGCCGTCGCCAAGGTTAGAGCGCCGTCACACGTCGCTGCACGTGATGAAATGCCTTCCAGAGGCATAAAGGACACACGCTGGTACCGGCGGCGGCTCCGGGGCCGAGGGGATTCATGCAGGCTCTAAAAAGTGACGCGCTGACGGAGAGAAGTGATAAATTACAGACTGCAGAGGAGAGCAGCAGAGAAACAGATCTGCTTTCATTCTCCACAGTCAGCAGATAAATACATGAAGGCTGTCTGACTTATTCACCACAGACCAGAGCAAAACCTGAGCTAACAACAACCCTCTTTGGTGTGGAAGCCGCTACAGACAGAGGAAGACTGAATACCTCAGAGATGTCAGGCTCAGGCTAAATACTCAGAACAGAGAAATAAGAAGATGTTTAAAAGAAAACTCCAGTTGAGCCATGTCTTTGGTTCATTCTGGCTGAGAGAGAGAGAGAGACAGAGAGAGAGAGAGAGAGAGAGAGAGAGAGAGAGAGAGAGAGAGAGAGAGAGAGAGAGAGAGAGAGAGAGAGAGACCTTCAGCAGCTAACAGAAAGGCTGAACAGAGGACAGCTGAGATCGTAACCTCTGTCTGACATCAGATCTGGGAAGGTGGACAGCCTTAGGTGGCTAGCATTAGCAGCACAGGCTGCTACTAATGCTAGCCATGCTAACGGTGTTAGCGGGTAATTCAGTTAAGATGCAAAACACAATTTAAAGAGTCAACTCCAAACAATTCTGTCTTGATTTTAAATAACAACACTGAGTCACTTCAAAACCTTGTTTTGAAGTGACTCCTTTCTCTCTCACACACAGTGTGACGTCACCCCTGCTGCTGTTAGGAAAATAATAGCAGCAGGCTCTATGCAAGAAAGCTAAAAAAAACTATCATGAAGGTTTTAGAGAGAAGTAATTGTGGTCAGGACAGTTCTGGTGTTCTCCAAGCATGGAGCCTCATGGACCAAGATCTCTGACCCCATCTGGACAGAGGATGCTGTTCCAGGACTCTCTCTTCATTCAGATGCAGTTCTGAACACTTAACTTGTTCCGTTTCAAACCAGTTTAACATCAACATGCTAAGACCTGGAGAGTCCTTCTGAAGGTCCTGGTCCGAGCAGCCAGACTTTAGGAATTCACCCCGTTCTACTCCAGTTCTTGTTCCTGACCATGGTCAGAGGAAGTTCTAGTTGTTGGGTAGAGAACCTGAAAAGGGTTTAAGACCAGGGCTCAGATTAGGGAAACCATTGAGTTCTAGCTGGTTGTTATGGTTATGAATGAAGCGTTAATCCATGCTGGTCATAAAACGGCAGAAACAATCCCAGGGACAGCCTCTCTGTGTGGAACCATGAACAGACGCTCCACCGCTCGCTCTGACAGCGTGGCTCGCCCCCTCCCATCGGAGGGAGTCCCCCTCTGGCACGATGACCACTTCCTGTGGCTCTCTTCCTGTTCACGACACGCTGCTGGCTCGCCAACGTGGACGGTTACACAACATCCGACACCTGCCGGTCTCTGCGCGGCGTTCGTGACGAGGCAGGATGGTGGCGGTGTAAAAATAGAGAGCAGCTCGGCTCCTTCACACTTTACTCACCCGTTTTAGAAGCAAACTTTCACACAGCTAGTAGACTGAGGCGGTAAGAGGCTTTACCTCAATGCTTTTCAAAGCTTCTGCACATCAAAAACAACTAAAGAAACCAAGGTAAGAGTCACATTCTCCTGGTATTCTGATAAACTCGCCCTCAGAGGCCAGGATTTCATAAAGCCACTCAGTGTTTAATATCTGTAACCCACCAGAACCCAAAGTAAACACAGACACTCAAACAGACACATCCAGCCCCAGCGACAGGCGCTGGACACCCATCAGAAGCTGCTGTGGTCCTCATGGACTCATGGTGCCGTTCTGGACCCATAAGTGACCCGTCCTCTGGGCACAGTCGGTGGACCTCATTAGAATGATTGGTTTGCTGACATGAGTGCAGCTTTTAAACACAGTACAGAAAATAATCTGTGGGGTCGGTTCTGGTCCACAAGCTTCTTGTTAGCCTCCTGAATCTGGGCCAAAACCAGCTGGGTTGATGTTTGGGATCATTGTCCTGCTGGAACCCCCAACCGTGATTTTTACCGCTCTGGTCCAATGACACCATCATGGCTGAGATGTTCAGGAACGATCCAGGAACCAAGGAACCAGGCTCAGGTGGAACACCTGTGGAGTACGGTGGTGGCAGCATCATGATGTGTGGGTCCATTGGACCTCCTCCAAGTTAGCTACACAGCCGACCTAATCCTAATCCTAATCCTACCAACAGTGACCCAGAACTAGTTTCTGAGAGGATGGAGGTTCTGGGACGACCCTCCTGGAGTCCGGACCAGGAAACGTTGGAGCTGAGCCAGAACCCGGGTTCTTGGCAGGACACCATCCTGTCTAAGGTTCCTTCCAGGAGACCCAGGTTCTAGTGGATCTGGTGTTTGTTTAGCCTGGACCCTGGGTTGACCCAACAGAATCTAGTGATGCTGCTGAAGGGTTTTGGGTTCTCTAAGGACCAGCTGTGGGTCCTGACCCGGTCCAACCAGGACGTTTATGTCTAATCATGACATCATTCATCGTCAGCTAGAGGAACATGGCAGCGGTACTAAACTAACCTTTGACATCCCAGATTGTGTCGTTTGGTTTTTATAAAGATGAAATGTCTAATTTATTGTTTCTACATTCACGTTTTCCACTGTTATGTTTTTACAACTTCATAAATTTTCTCTACAGCACGACATGAAGTCTCTCTCCTAAATCATGAGAAGTTTAAAAGTAACAACAATAAATAACGACTAAACCGTGAGTCGCTTCACGTGTTTTTATGTCGGACCTTTTCCCGTACATCCCATCATTCAGGTTGCCTGGCAACCACGTCTACAACCATCCGGACCATAAAAACGTGACGGACTGAAGCCTCTTCCCGTTATCGGCGACGCTTCGTGTGCACAGCCAATAAACCGGACGGCTGCGGCGTGTTAGCCAGGCGTGCGCTGGGATTGGTCGGTGAGTAGCAGATGGAATTATGGGAGCTGGAGTTAAACTGATCAGCGTCGTCCTTTCCTCCAAACCTCTGTCCTTCATAGAAGCAGCGCTGAACGTCTCCCTCTGGAGGTTCTGGTCCAGTTTCCAGCAGGTAAGGTTCTACAGAACCTCCCAGAGTTCTGATCATCATGTGGACCTGCAGAGAGGATGGACCACCTGCAGACCTACCAGGACATGGACGTCCACCTGGACTGACAGGCTGGACCAGGAGAGCATTGATCAGAGAAGCAGGAGGACCATGGTGGCTCTGGAGGAGCTGCAGAGACCAGCAGCTCAGGTGGGAGGTTCTGTCCACAGGAGAAGCAGAAGTTGTGTTTTCAAACACAATCCTGTGGAAGAAGGAGGTCTGCTGCTCCTGGGTGTAAAACAGAGAAGCATGGTGGTGGCAGCATGATGCTGAGGGGAGGGAAGCTGGTCAGAGAAGATGGTTGGAGCTGAATGCAGGTAGAGGAGACCTGAGGACACCTGAGGCTGGAGGTTCACCTTCCATCAGGAGGACCTCCCTGATGTTCTGACCCGTTACTCCACCTGCTGCCTCCAACCCTGAACCCCAGCAGCCCTGGCCTCCTTCCTCCTTCCTCCTTTCCTCCTCAGAGCCTGAATCTTCATCCTAGCTCAACGTCTTGGCTACAAACCCAGAAGATGAGCCGAGGTCTCCGTCCCCCGCAGGTAGAACCCAGCAGGTAGAACCCAGCAGGTAGAACCCAGCAGGTAGAACCCAGCAGGACTCTTCCTGCGTTTCCAGACTGGACATCGGTTATTCCTCCTCCGTCACTTATCCTCTTCATATCCTCCCAGCTTACTCTCCTCCTCCTCTTCCTCCTCCCCCCCTCCTCCTCCTCCTCGCTCTGTAATGAAGTCATATCTGTGGATGTTCTGCTCAGAGAAGCAGGCGGCTCTTTGACAAGCAGCGTTAGATCAAACCTGCAGCGGCAGCCTGCAGAACATCATAAAGGAAGAGATTTCTACAGATATGAGGAGGAGGAGGAGGAGGAGGAAGAGGGGGGGGTCTGACATGATGGAGAAGACGCAGGTTTTATGGTCGGTGATGAAAAGTGCCGAGGCTGCAGATCTCTGCCCTCCTTCCTCTGGAGCAGCAGGTTCTGAGGGACCAGGGCAGAACCAGGACCCGTTTCCCCAGAACTCAGCAGGTTCTGAGGACGCCTCCATGGTGGACTCGTTCAGAGGTCCGGTAGCTGCAGGTGCATTTCTGGAGCTCATTAGCCGTCTCAGACCTCTGGTGCCGGCTGGACCTTCTCAGAGTCATTATCTGAACACGAAGCAACTCGTTGTTTCATTTTGAGTTCCTTCAGGGAACCAAAGACTAGAACATCTCCTCCGTAAAGCAGAACCAGGATTCATCTTCAGCAGATTAACTGAGAGGCGTCTCAGAGCCTCAGGTAGAAACTAAACAGAACCAGGTGGGTTGACCCGGCCCAGTTATCCGGCTGGTTCCTGTGGTTCCTCTGGTTCCTCTGGTTCCTCTGGTTCCTGTGGATGGACAGAGACCTGAAGTCTTCATGGACATTTCCTGCTGGTCTGTTATCATCGTCAGGAGTTTCTGTGGCATGATGCAGATCCACAGCTGCTCTGAGTCCAGCGGGCCGATCGATGGCCGTGTGTGTGTGTGTGTGTGTGGGTGGGTGGGGGGGGGGGGGGGCGATCTGAATCGATCACGTCTCACAGCTCCTTTTTCACGGCGCTGATCTCATCACAACCCAGACCGTGTTGTCCATAACGACGGCGACGTGAAAACAGATCAATGCAGAGGGGGGGGGGGGGGGGGGGGGTTTGGGGTGGGGGGGGGGGGGGGGGGGGGGTTCCCCGGGAACGCAGCTTGTTACGGTTCAGGAAGGACAAGCAGCTCATGTTTAAACATCAGGTCCGTTTATTGCATAAATATTCAGAGCAGGAAGCTGGCGGCCATCAATCAGCCACTGAGCCCGCCTTAAATATGATCCCCCCCCCCACATCACCCCCCCCCCACCGGAGCCCAGACTGATGAGGCTGCAGATTTTCAGGCGGTCAGCAGAAACGGCTCACAGGCTGCAGCAACAGGCAGATTTACTGCTGCAGACCAGTTAGCAGCCTCCACCAGGTAGAAACACCTGAAACGGAGGTAGAGACTCACCTGGTGGTGAAGATGATGTGGTCCAGGATGGAGACCAGGACCTCATTAGGGCTAATAGGATCATCATCATCATCATCATCATCATCATCATCATCATCATCATCAGGATGGCCAGGATGACCCTGATTACAGTCAGCTTCTTCCTACCTGAGCTTACCTGTTGTTACCTGAGCTTACCTGTTGTTACCTGTTGTTACCTGTAGGCAGCAGGAAGGTTTCCCTCGCTGCTGCTCCTGCTGGAGAAGCTGCAGCAGGTGAGGAATCCACCTGTGCACCAGTTAAGCTCCGCCCCCATGCATCCTGGCTGCGACTCAGGAGACGTTGACTAAAGTTAAATCTGCGGCTCAGGCCTGCAGCAGGTTTTTGGCTGAGTCTGCAGATCTGCTGCTCAGCGTCTCAGCGTCTGGAGATCTGAGACACAGACACCCCCCCATACACCCCCCCCCCCCCCCCCCCCGCTGAGCTGCAGCCTCTCCAAGCGTGTCCTCCTGGTGAGCCTGCAGTCAGGGAGTCCTCTGCTGATCATGGAGTAGCACTGAGATGTTTGCTGAACACGATGAGCAGCAGAACACCTCCTGGAGGTTCTATCATCGTCTTCCTCTGGTCCCACATCCAGTCCCAGTCCCAGCAGGTCCAGGAGGGGACATGTTGTCCCTCAGGTTCTCCTCTCAGTGGGACGGCCTGGAGAACCTCCAGAGACGAAGAGATTACTCAACAGCTTTGCTTCTTGGCTCCTTGGGTTTGATTTTCTATTAAATCCTCGTGTTCATCTCACAGCTTCTATGGAGATTAGAAAGTTCTAGAGTGTTCTAGTCTACAGGTAGAACGAGGACAACTGGACTTCTGCTGAACCTGGTAGATCTAAACTGGGCATTCACTCCAGGAGAACCTCCTAATAAAGGTTCTCCTGCTGGCCGTTAAATACATTCAGCTTCATCTCGTCTTTTTTAAAGTTTGTTCCTTCCAGCGTTTCCACGTTCCAGTCCGTGTTTTGGACCTGGAACCGTCCTGCACACCTGGCTCAGGTGTGCAGGACGGTTCCAGTCCGGTTCCAGGACGCGCTGACGGACTGAAAACTTGTAATTAGGTAATTAATCATCAGTGAAGGAAGAACTGATTATTAATCATTTCACCAACTTCCGTCTTTATTTCTATAGAAAGAAACTTGGAACGTAAATCTGAATCTGTAATTAACGGATTTTCCTCCAATCAGAATCCACGCAGCTGTGTTGCTAGGCAGAAAAAGGGGTTCTCCTACTCCTCTCCAGAAGTTCTGGGTAGAGTTTATTTAAATGTTCTGGTTTCCTGACGAAGCTACAGATATGAGGCCAGAACCGCTGCAGAAGCTTCATCCCTTTCTGAACCCGTCTGGATCCGTGTGTCTGGTTCATGGTTCTGGTTCTGGTTCTGTTTGCCGGCAGGGAAGCCGCCCCACAGCATGACGCCACCACCGCCGTGCCTGATGCTGGATCTCTGCTTCATCCCCACCAAACGTCCCTCCAGAACCGCCTGACAGGTCCGTGTCCTCAGCAGTTCTGGTGCCGTAGTCTCCGTCCATCACGATGGAACACCAGCTTCAGTGATCCTGGGCGGTTCCTGGTACCGTCCACAATGCCCCTTCATCTGACCGGGCCGAGTCGGACCTTCTTCCTGAACCCGGAACAGAGACGGCTCTCCCAGAACTTCTCCATTGGTCTGAGTGGTCGGTCCAAAGATTGGTACCAGCTGGACCGTGATCGCTACCCAGAGGTCCAGAATCCTCTGCTTTAGGTCCAGAGTGACGGTTCTACAGCCAGAGATGGTTTAGGGTTCCATGCCATCTGCTGGTTCTGGTTCACTGGGTTTTCTGGAGTCCACAGGAACCAGGAAGGAGAAAAACCAGAGAAGAAGAGAAACAGGAAGTGAAAAGTAGCAGCAGATCAGGTCTGACTGGTCCAGATTAATACCGGGTCCAGTCCTGCAGAACTGCCCCCCGCCAGCGTTTAGCCGCATCCCTGCTGCAGCACACCTGGCCCAGGTGACCGAGCTCCAGCGTCAGAGACGTTCATCTGAGGCTAGAAACCCACCGTGTTAGATTGGGTCACAAGGTTCACGACAGAAACGGAACCATTTATGGATCCAGATCCTTGTTACACCCACAGATGGTTTCAGGGATTAGGTTCTGAGTTTAGACGCGACCACAACGCTCTGATGCTGATGCTGAGATCGCTCAGAGCATCAGGGCGTCTGCTCTGCAGCCAGAGTCTCCAGGGACGTCCAGAGGTGCTGTGGACCGTTCTGAGCTTCAGAACCAGAGCTGGATCATCTGGACTTCAGCAGCAGAGCGTCAACCAATCAGAGAGACGGAGCTATGAGGCGCTGGAGGGACTGTGAAGAACCAGGAAGTGGACGATGAGCAGCTAGTGGTGCTGATATCTGATTGGTCAGACGGGTCAGAGAGGAGGATGATGACCTCAGGTAAGTTTATTATTTATTAATATTCGTCTCCTCCCCGTCAGACCAGTCTGTCCCTGCCTTGCTCAGAGGCTGAGGCGCCGGACGCCTTTCTGACGGCTAAACCGGGTCTGAACGCAGCGAGGAGTTCACTTTGGGACGCTGGCATCTGGATTCTCATTCCTTCTCCACAACGTAAACCGTGTCCGATGAAAGGATCAGAACATTTGGAGAAACTCCTGAAGCCTTCAGAACCGGGCTGGTACCGTGGTTCTGTTGGACCTAGCTGACAGCCAGGACTGGAACTACAGACCTGTTTTCCTCAGGATTCTCGTCTTTATCTCATATTTTATCCTCTGAACATGGAGGAGGAGAGGAAACATCTTCCTGGGCATCTGAGCATCATGGATGTGAGTCTGTTAGGGAGTGATGTTCAAAATGGGAAAGACCAGAGAACCTGATCCGTCCCAGAACCTTTCTGACCTCGCTGCTGGACACGGCGCCTTCACCTGGACCTCCTCCTCCTCCTCCTCTTCCTCCTCCTCCTCCTCTCCTGCCGTCTGTTTCCTCGCTGTGACATTAAACACAGCAAACTGGGCGTAAATGTGCGGTGGCGGCGCGCAGCGACACGGAGGTCAGCGCCATGAAATATTCATCCAGGAGGAGGAGAAAGGCCGCGGCGCTGGCATTCAGGAAGCCCGGTCCAGCGGCGCCGGGCCGTGGAGCGCTGGGCTTCACTCCACGCCTGGGTAAATGTCACGCCGTGTTTACCCGCTGCTGCAGCTCCTGCTGCAGCTCTTTACCTCACAAACAGCCGCAGAGCGCCGCAGGAGGACGGAGGAGGCCAGAGGAGGCGCTACAGGACGGACGCCCGGCCGCCGTCGGGTCACGGCGCTGACGCGGCCCAGACGGATTCTTCCGCAGGAATGAACCCAGACGGAAGCGATCGATGGCGAGGACGCCGGGGTCCTTGATCTGCCAGGTGGAAAGGAGATGGAGACGGAAAAGTCAATCTGCAGCTCACAGAGCGAGGAAGGAGCAGGCGGCGCCTCAAAGGAGCTCATCAGGGTGGAGGGTGCAGCCCCCCCCCCCCACCTCATCACATCCAGCAGACGCCGTTTGGAGACGTGCGAGGAAGCAGAAAACGCCGTAATGCTGGCAGACGAGTTTCAGACCTGCAGGTGATGAAATGAACCGTCAATCAGCCGCGTGTGTTGCGTAATCTGAGTTAGTGGCAAATTAAGACGGAGCAAAGCATGCTGGGAGAAAAAGCAGCACGCACTCCCATTTCCCACCAATTATTCTTCTTCATGTGTTTATTTTCCAGATGTCTGCAGGATGAGAACAACAGTGGAAGTTCACAAACTTCACCAATAAAGATGATTCTGATTCTTCTGCAGCGACTCAGCGAGTAAATGACAGCGTCAAGATGTTTCCTCCTGGTCCTCATAAATACGGCATTTAATGAATCGAACATAAAGATATGTTTATGTTGGAAACTGGTGAAAGAACTTATCTTAACAAAAATAAATATACTAAATCCCTGAAGCACTCAGCAGGTTTGCCGTTAAAGTCACAGTGAGTGATCACTACTGCCATCTAGTGTTCAGATCAGAGACAGCAACCGTCCTAGACCAGGGATGTGGCGTCAACCGATAAGGAATAAAATGCATTTTTATAATTTATAAACCCAGTTACTAAACTAAAACGACTGCTGGCTGAGCTTTGGGTCTATTTCTCTCACTCTGCTGAGTTCTCCTACTGCTCTCCAGTCTGCATTGTTTGTTGTTATTTCAGCTTTTAACTTTTTGTTCTCTGTCATTTTCTCTTTATAGAAGGTACACCTGGTCTGGTGTTCTGTTAGCTGTGACATCATCAGGGGAGGCAGATCATCCTCTATTACCATCTAACATAGAAAGTACTCCTGGGTCAATGTGAGCTTCTGAGCTTTCTGTGTCTCTGCTCTGTCTTCTCTAACATAGAAAGTACTCCTGGGTCAATGTGAGCTTCTGAGCTTTCTGTGTCTCTGCTCTGTCTTCTCTACCATAGAAAGTACTCCTGGGTCAATGTGAGCTTCTGAGCTTTCTGTGTCTCTGCTCTGTCTTCTCTAACATAGAAAGTACTCCTGGGTCAATGTGAGCTTCTGTGCTTTCTGTGTCTCTGCTCTGTCTTCTCTAACATAGAAAGTACTCCTGGGTCAATGTGAGCTTCTGAGCTTTCTGTGTCTCTGCTCTGTCTTCTCTACCATAGAAAGTACTCCTGGGTCAATGTGAGCTTCTGAGCTTTCTGTGTCTCTGCTCTGTCTTCTCTAACATAGAAAGTACTCCTGGGTCAATGTTAGCTTCTGAGCTTTCTGTGTCTCTGCTCTGTCTTCTCTAAGCCCCAGTGGGTGGAGGCAGATGAGCGTTCACACTGAGCCTGGTTCTGGTTCTGCTGGAGGTTCTCCTCCCTGTTAAAGGGGAGTTTTCCTCTCCACTGTCGCTTCATGCATGCTCAGTATGAGGGATTGCTGCAAAGCCATCAACAATGCAGACGACTGTCCACTGTGGCTCTACGCTCTTTCAGGAGGAGTGAATGCTGCTTGGAGAGACTTGATGCAACCTGCTGGGTTTCCTTAGAGAGGAAACTTTCTCACCAACCTGGATAATAACCTGAACTGGGCGGCAGAGTTTAATAACGGGGACAACAGGACTGAATGTAACTGACTTTATGGTGATATACTGACTCTTCTTATTGTAAAGGTTCTAAATAAACTGAATAAAGTCATGGTGGCGTCCTCATGGACTCTCCTGTTCTCCTCCTCCTCCCAGACCTCCGTCCCTCTGATGCAACGTGTTCCCTGTGTCTTTCTGCTGTGGCTAAAACGATTTAAATCTATTGTAAATCGCAGCTTTAATGTTCTGTAAGTCTGGCTTTGGGCCCTGAACAGTTTGAACTGAGCTGCTTCAGTCAGAAGATGAACGATGGATTCAGTGATTGACTGTCAGAGGTGAGCACAGATACGACTGACCCCAGATCAGGACTGACCGTGTTATCAGGCTGAACGGCGGCAGGATGTGATCAGAGCTGACCTGAGACGGCCAGCCGGGACGTGACGCAGGATGAGAAACGCTCCAGGGACTGTCAGAAGCTACGGCTGATCTCAGGATTCACACCGACAGCTCAGATGAGACGATAGAGCCGGTCCGCTCGTTTGGGACTGAAGAAAATCCTTTGTTATTGATCACACGGTTCCGCACGCACCGTCCGCCTGAGGAGGAGCCCAGGGGAGTGACCTGCTGATTAACTGCAGCAGGACGCATCACCTGGACTCACCTGGACTCACCTGGGATGTAGAAAAGGCTCAGGTGTAGCGTTATAACAGGCTCTTTTATTTAAATCAGAGGTGTCCATGCAAACCGCAGGCTGCTCCTCCCTCACAGATAAAACTCTCAGAGTTCTGTTAACTTTACATAAATGTGCTAAAAGCTCCAGACGTTCCACCTGTTCAGGTAAAAAGACAGAAAACCCAGCAGACCCAGACAGAGCAGAACCGCCATTCAAAGGAAGAACCTAACACTAAGCCGGACTTCTGGCTGAATTCATGGATCTGTTTTACTGTTCTTACAGAACCAGAGTTTCTCCTGAATGTTGAGTGTTTGGTCTGAGGACGGTTCTGACCCGGTGAAGTAACCACAACCTTCTGGGTTCAGACAGCAGCTCCATCAACCGGAGGACTTCCTGCTTTCTGTCCAATCAGAGCCCAGCGTGCAGAGACACGCCCACTCCCAACATAACGTAAGCGCGCCTTTCTAAAACCATAAATTTTCACCAGACGCTGCTAAGTTACGCTCCACAGCTGCGTGGTGTGTGGCCTCCAGCAGGTTCTGACCCAAACGCTTCAAGAATCGCTCCGATAAACTCGTAGTTTCACACGACGACGGTTTCTGTTCAGACCCAACCCGCCGTCTGCGTTTTGGAGGGAAACGAGGCGCTTCCCGCCTTTTCTGTGGACCAACATGGCCGCCAGAGTCTCAGCGTGTCTGGACTTCCTGATTGGTTCAGCTTCATTCCTCCATTAATCTACAGCTGGACCATAATTCAACAATATATATCGATACATATAAAAAAGGCCAATAAAAGTTCAACAGAATAACAGTTTTCCTTTCTTATGCATTCTAACCATATAGGTTAATATTACATCCTCCCAACCAATCACAACGCAGACCCAGGAACCAAGCTCCGACCCCTTCACAGAGTTCAGAGAGCACGCGTTCTTTATTTCTGTTTTAAAAACTTAAAAAGGTAAAAAGTTGGTTGAATAAAGGGTTGAGTTTGAATTCAGTGTTTGTGTCTGTATCTAAAAATAGGTTGCTAAGCAACAGCATAAAATGGCCAGGGCTGCACTTAAAATTTATGTTTTAAATTTGTTGATACTTATTGATATCGATCAATGTGATTTCTGTTTTATGGATATGTTTTTTATTATATCATCCAGCCCTACATTAATCCATAATGGACTCTTTTAAAATAATATTCTGAAAAAAATAAAAGTATTTTCTTTTCCATGTAATATTAGGAGTAAAAGTCTCACTAAGGTAATAATTTATCAAACAAAGAAAGTCTTTAGTTTTCTTCCTCCTCATTTTTACCTGCATCCATATTTACTGCATTGTTACTGATTGTTCTAGTCTTGTTTTTTTCATAAAAGGTTTTAAGGTTTAAGGTTTTAAATAAAGAGGTCATCCTGCTCCTATGGTTATATTTCTAACTAATAACTGTTTAGTATTTCTTAATATGCAGTCTCCTTATTTTTAGTCTTTACATTTAACCCCATGCAGGGTCAGGGTTACATGATTCCACTGGACTCTCAGGAACCTCTGAGTTTGTTCCCTAAGCGACAATAAAAGCTGGTTCTGGTTTCTAAACCATGAAAGTCTGAGCATTAAGTGTCTTTTAAACTGTTTTCCAAGCAGAATCCTCTCCACTGACTCCACATAAAGCAGCTGAACATCTGCACTGTGGGCAGGAAGGCCTCATCATTGGGTCCGGTTCTGGTGAGCCGACCCGTTTCCCTGCTGTAACCCAGCATGTTATCTTTTCTATGCTCCCTCAGCTTTATTTATTGCTGCAGGGAAAAAATCCCAAAAAAAGTCACTTTCTGTCACCCATTTCCCCTGATAGAAGCTAACGTCTTATTTCATCATAAAACTAAATAAATTTAGCGGCTGTTCTCCTTTGGTCTATAAGGCTTCATACAGCTTTGACATCCTGGTACCAGCAGCGGTACCAGAGGTACCAGCAGCGGTACCAGAGGTACCAGCAGCGGTACCAGTGCTGACCCGAGGGGCCGTCAGTGAGCGGCTCTGGGACGACGTCTCATTGTCCGCATCGCTCCAGGTAACTTAAGCACATATCAGTCCAGTGAAAAACGACGATAAACTGCGATTTTTGTTAATTTCTGAATCAGATTCTCGGGTCAGAACGTTAAAAAGTGGAGAGGTCCGTTTGGTTCTCCTCCCCTAACCTAAACCTTTCATTAATACAGCCTACAGAGCCTTACAATGTAATAAAAACTCAACTTTACTCACTAATGTTCCAGGTTTGTGACTCCAGAATGTAAACATAAAATAATTTTAGATAACACTTTAATCAAAAAGATGAAATAATATTGTACTGATGAAAATCCCCATAAATCCAGCAGCAGAAAAAGAGGAAAAGCTCCTGGAATCTGGACCAAAGTCTGTTAGATCAACGTGTTAGCTGGGTTTAAACAGAGCAGGAAGAGCCGACCTGAAACGGTACCGGACCGGACCGGCGCCGACACAGACTGACCCACAGATCCAGAA
The DNA here is from genome assembly GCF_011125445.2 of Fundulus heteroclitus. Taxonomy (NCBI): domain Eukaryota; kingdom Metazoa; phylum Chordata; class Actinopteri; order Cyprinodontiformes; family Fundulidae; genus Fundulus; species Fundulus heteroclitus. The sequence continues at coordinate 38,809,452 of NC_046381.1, forward strand.
CCACAGATCCAGAACCACAGATCCAGAACCACAGATCCAGAACCACACAGACTGACCCACAGATCCAGAACCAAAGAGCCAGAACCGTGACCTTTACTCTCAAAGACAGACGGTATCAGGAGTCAGGGTGTGTGTCTGACCTTTTCCACACCCAGAGCTGCAGAGCACACACACACACACACACACACACACACAGCTCCAGTGTTGAGGTTCTGTAACGTCAATATGTGTAACTTCACAATCACAAACAGAGCCTGGATGCAACATCTGGAGGGATCATGTTCTCTGGTTCTGCAGCAGAGAACATGTGGCCAGCTGATCGTTGATGAGCTCAACGATGAGGATCTAAGAGGCAGAGATCTGAAACTGGTGGAGAGGAACATTGTTGGTCATATCTCATATTTTCATCGTCATATTCAGCAGTAAAAACATTTAGAGTTACAACCTTTGCTGCCTGATCACCTGGGAGGGCTTACAGCGCCGTTACTAACTGCTTTACATTAATTACCATAAAGATCAGAACCACAGAAACCCCAGAGAACTCCATGTTAGCCTCTCCAGGCCTCAGTCAGCAGGTCAAGAACATGACAGAACAATCAGACAAACCCTGAATGGCTACGACTAAAACCATGAGCCCAGAGACGGCAGCAAAACGAACAGAATGCAGGAGCTGCAGTGGCCTAGTCAAAGTCCAGCCTGCCACCTGAGGTGAGACCCGCAGAGAGCCGAGCAGAACCTCAGTGAACCTGAGAGGAATTATTATCCCTGCTGCTGCTGCAGCAACACTCTGCTATGACTTCCTGCCTGCAGCACATTTTTATCAGGTTTAAATGAATTACTGCCTTATCTGACAGTTCAGGTTCTGGATGTCCAGTTAGGCAGAAACGTCCCATCAGAACCTGCTCTCACAGTTCTGCCTGGATCTTCTGGGGGCTTTGAACCAGCAGCTTTAAGCTACCCTGGGTCACTGAGGGGCAGCTCACAGACGGACAGGTGTCTGCAGCAGAGCAGCTCACATGTTGAGCCAAAACAAAGAGCTTCTGGTGGAATAAGGCTCCGTGAGACCCGAACCTCCGCCAGTTAGAGAGATGTACCGGAACTATGACCCCCTCATGGTGTCCTCCGTTCACCAAACCCGGATGTTTGGCCGGTAGAAGGTTTATTTTAGAGGTTAAATGAGCGGCTAACTCACCTTCTGTCTCTGTCCTGTCAGGCTGCTGTTTGGCTAGCGGAGCGGCGCCTGTGTGGGTTAATAAGAATAAATATATTACTCATCCACTAAAATTAATACAGCATGTTTCCCTTGTTTACGCGTTTTAGAAGAGATCGCTGTTAATGAAATAATAAAATCTAAAAGTTCAACAAAGTGAGCGATTAAACTGCGGGTTTTTGTTCAGGCGCTGTCTGGTCGCATATAAACTGGGGTCCTGGCGCTGAGGCGGAAGCAGGCAGCGAGCTGCAGCGCAGGGTGGAGCATGATGGCCGCCTCCAGTCGCTCTCAGGTGATTTCTCTGTACAAGGCGATGGTGAAGGCGAGCAGCAGGTTCCCCTCCTACAACTACAGGTGAGAGCCGCGCTGCCGGCGGCGGGACGCGCTGCTGCTGGCCGCCTGATGGGCCTCCGTCCGCGGCCACAGGCGCGGCGGAGCGCCGCTGTTTACAGGCGGCGGGGACAGCGGGGACATGTGCGGCTTATGAAACTGTGGACGTGGGTCCTGGAGGAGAACTGAAGGTTCTCACTGTTTATGCGCGGCTTCTCCGTTTAACCTGTAGAAACGTTACGGTGAAGCCGTTATTACCTTTAATGGAGGTAATCTGACATAATCTGAGGTAATCTGGACATTTATCTGTGTCTTTATTCCAGCTACAGCCTCTTCATGCAGCTTTCCTCCCTGCAGCTTGTTTCTGTTAAAACAGACCAAAGTCTAAAAGTCCTTAATTATTCCATTTAATGAAAATAAAATGATTAACACAGGAATTTTACCAATTTTAATCTGAGGTTATGTCTTAGTTTCATAAACGGTGTGCAGTGATTGGGACCATAAAGGGAACTAAAAGTGATTAAAATGTTCTTTAAATGAGTTTATTCGTCCTTGATTTGAGCAGGAATATGAGATTATGTCCCAGTGGAATGAGTATTTGACCCTAAAATAAGATAATTAGACATAATGCTCTTAAACTAAGATGATGAGTTGTTGCGCCACCAGCCAGAACCTTTCAGGGCTTCATGGTAAAGCAGGTGGAGGCATCTGCACCTGCTGCTTCACCGTGTTGATTTTAATTCTTGTTTCTCTGTTTTCACGTAATCAGTTTAGACTAATTAGTGCAGTGGCGTAATAAATAAAAACCTTTAAATGAAAGAAAATGGGTAGAAATGCAGGAGGTGAAACCACAGCGAGGAGCTGCAGGCCAGGATGACACACCTGGTTCTCAGGTAGAGGAGCTGCAGCTGCCATACAGCTTCAGGAATATAAGAATATATTAATATCTAGAAATATAATAATATATATTATTATATGTGATGCAGCAACGCTCCACATTCATCATAATGAATATTTAATACAGGATTATTATCACTGTTACAGCCTGGATGACTGATGACGTTATTCAGTCCAGGTTTATAGTAGTATGGAATAAATTAGCTGTACATGTGGTAATATAATAGTATCATATAATAATAGTAAATTCTAAATTAGTAGTATAATAGTAGTGTTATGTAAAAAAGTAGCTGTATATGTAGTAATATAGTTATAGTATTTGTAGTAATGGGTTTAAAGCTTGAATAAGATTTTATAGTTTAATTAATTTTCTGTTATCTTGTTTAAAGTTCTGCTGTTTTCTGCATTTTATTTATTTCTCCTATAATATATTACTATTATTATATTACTATTATTATATTACTATTATTATATTACTATTATTGTTGTCAGTGAGCGGTTCTCCGGCCTCACTGGATGTTCGGTTCCTTTTTAAAAGAACCGTGTTCTGATGGTTCTGGCCGGTTCTGGTTCTTACCTGATGCGGTCGTCACGGTAACGTGCTGCTGATGCTTAACGCGGCGCTGCCCCTCCCCCACCTGTTGCTGCTAACCCTGTTTCACCTTAAAATGATTAAACTAAACGTGTTTTTCTGTCTGGAGCCATTTGGACCCGCCCAGCCGTCTCTGGTGGCATCAGAACCGACCGGACCAATTAATCAGCTGACAGCAGACGGTTAATCTGGGACCAGCAGGAGGACAGAGATAATCTGGGCTGGAAACGTGTTTGCCTAAAAACTGCGTTTAGTAGATCCGTCGGTACCAACATGACTCCAAAAGTTCTGAATAACTTCAGAACCATCGTTAATATTTTATATCAGCAGCAGGAGGAAGAACTGGAGAGTTTTAGCACGTTTTTATTGGTTGATCTGAAACGGGTCGCTAGTGGTTCTGAAGAAGTTCTGCAGAAAGGTCCGTCTCAGGTTCTGGTTCTGGGCCAGCAGGGCGGCGCTGCCTTCACACGGACCGCCATGTGTTGAATTTTTGACGGTCTGAACCGGGCCGCCGGCGCCGTCCAGCGTCTCGTCTGGGTCCCCTCCGTCCTGCCAGAGGAAGTTAGAGTTCATATTTATTATTTATTTAAGGCGGTTCTGTTCCTGGACATTTAATCTGCGGCTGTCCTGCTGACCCGACACGGTTCTGGAGGCGGTTCTGTCAGCAGGTAGAGAATCAGCTGCTGCTTCTACATCCGTCTGATGTGAAGCTGCGGTCCAACGGTTCATAAAGTTCACTTAGATTTACATGAAAACATTATAAAAACAGTTTATTAATCTAATCTAACTGCATTTATAAAGGACTTCTGAACTAACAGAGGCAAACGTGCTGCACAGAGAAAAGCTACATGTAGATGTCAATAAAGAAAATAAAATTAAACATGACTTTAGAAAATATGTGGAGGCATAAAAGCAGAACCTGTTAACTATTAAACAACTGCACTTTATTTCACCAACTATTGGCTTATGAAGGCTGCTGGCTGCACCAGAATGTTTTAGGGGGTGAATACATTTGTGCGTTTATGCCTATATTTAGATTATTCAGTTTTAGACAGTTTGTCCCACTTCACTTTACCAGCTTTGTTCAAATCTATCACATAAAATTCAGTTAAAATCCATTTAATTTACAGCTTGGGTTGGAACCAAAGTGTAAAGGACAGGGGGAGTGAATACTTTTGCAAGGCGCTCTAGAAAAGAGCCCTTATAATGTGTTTCAGCCACATTTATACATTTAAAAATGGTACAAACATTTGGACCTTTTCTGAACACGATAACTTTCACCTTTTGCTGTTTGGTCACATTAAAAAATGTATATAATTTTTTTTTTTTTACCTCCATTATAAATGAGAAAAATCCTCTTTTGCCTCAGAGCCACTTGTAGACATCGTTAGATGATCATGGTCATCGTGTTTTTGCGACATATAATAAAATTTGTCGTCTGCGTTCAACGCGGAGCGCAGTGGGCCGCCACCAGGTGGCGCCAGAGAGCATTGTGGGGCATTGGGCTGCAGCTTTGGCACCTTGGTGCATCACCGCCCCCTAGTGGTAGCGACCATCAGCAGCAGGTGGTGTAAAGCAGCTCTGATGAAACCCGTTTCCAGTGACTTGGCTTCATGTCGGCTTCATCAGGTAATCAGAGTGAAGGTGTTAGCGATGACGGGACTAACGGACGTCTTCAGGAACAACACCTGGAGAGAGAAAAAGGCTTTAAGGCGCGGTTAAAGCAGGAGGTAGAGCGTGGAGCGCCTTCATCCTGCTGCTACCTGGAGCCTCCAGGTTGTTGTGAAGTGACCTGAATCTGCCAGACGTTGCTGCCGGCGGCGCTTTGTTGATCAGCAGCTGATGCAGGAACTCTCTGCTCTTCCTGGGATTAAACTCTGCCAGAGTTTAGACGGCTTCGTCAGCCGGAGAGGAGCAGAAGAGGAGAAGAAGAGGAGCAGAGGAGGAGAAGAAGAGGAGAAGAAGAGGAGAAGAAGAGGAGAAGAAGAGGAGCAGAGGAGGAGCAGAGGAGGAGCAGAGGAGGAGCAGAGGAGGGATGAAACATTCATGATGTTCCAGCAGAAAGTCAAACACTGAGGAGGACGGGAGGCAGAACCAGAACCGTTAGGAGCTGCATGGCCATGCAGAATGATCCGGCAGACAGACAGTCAGGCAGGCAGACAGACAGTCAGTTTTATATGCAGGAATATCTAAACAAGACGACAGGTTTCATGGTTAGCAGTGAGCTAAAGTCAGGGCTCCTAAAACTTATTCTCTTAACTTTAATACTGTCTGAAAATAAAGCTTCAAACCTGGTTTTACAGGTGAAAACTATTATTTTGGAGTCTTTCACGCGTTAAATTGTCTAAAATAGATCAGGTGAATGTTTAAATGAAAGCTAAGTTGAAATAACAGAACCTTCATCTAAAGGATTCTGCCTGTAAATCCCTTCAAAGCGTCTTTATAAGATTTCTGATGTTTTGTGTAACTGATCACTCAGAGTTGTGTTTAGGGACCTGTTAGCCTTTATGTTGGATTAAATGTGGTGACTTCTTGTTTCTACAGATCTACTAACGAGGCCTGAACGCTTAAACTGAGCTGTCAGTCAAATCTGTAAATTCACCGGCTGCGTTTAGTTTTTCACAAAGAGCCAGATTAGTTTGTAAAACATTTTTATTCTCATGAATAAATTAAATCACCAAGTGATGGAGGGAAAACAGCTTTTTGTCTTTACTCAGTTTATCTTTCTGAAGCATTTAGGGGTGACAGAACCACGGCGGTAGAGAACCATAGTTGTCCTAGAACTCGTCTCTGTGGAACTCCTCAGCTCAGAGGAGGCTTTCATGGGAGTAAAGTGGGTCAGCGTAATGTTAAATGTAACATCAGGGAGCTATGACTGTAAAAACTGTTTATTTAACAGAGTTACAGCAATTCACTGCTGGCTACAGACATCTTTGTCTCCAGTAGAAAAGATTGATTTAAGGCTGGGCCAAAAATATCTCTATTTTTAGGCTGAATGTCAATATAAGATATTTATCTCTGTTTTACTTTACATAGAGTAATTATAAAAAGGTGTCTCTGAATCAAAGCTTTATCCAAAATGTCTCACATTTTCAACAAACAGCGTATTGATTATAGAGATCATATTTCTCCTGTTTAAAATTCTTCTTCTAAGGTATAAAGCCCTTAATAATCAAGCTCCATCATATATCAGAGCTCTGATTACCCCGTATGTTCCTAACAGAGCACTTCACTCTCAGACTGCAGGTCTGCTGGTGGTTCCTAGAGTCTCTAAAAGTAGAATGGGAGGCAGATCCTTTAGCTATCAGGCTCCTCTCCTGTGGAACCAACTCCCAGTTTTGGTCCGTGAGGCAGACACCCCGTCTACTTTTAAGACTAATCTTAAAACTTTCCTTTTTGCCTTTTTTAGATGACGTGTGTTGTGAATTGGTGCTATATAAATAACATTTAATTGAATATAAAATAAACAATATAATATCTGGATTTATCCCCCAGGCCTAGATCAATTCTTAGCTTGTGAATCAGTTTCTGCAGAGTGTAATTTTCATTTTGAAAGAACAGGCTTATGAACGTTTAAGTTTATGAAACAAAGAAGTAAAGTGGGCCACAGACTGAGCCCTGTGGTTCCCCACAGCTCAGCTGGGTGGTGTTCAGGAGCATAATGGACGCCTAACCTGAATTATTCAGTTAAAGGCAGCTGGGTTCCACCATTAGACCCTAGCTCATTGTAAGTTCTAGCCTTTATGTATTTCTGCACATGCAGTGCTCCCAGATTATGTCTCAGCACCAGCCGACATGCAGAGGGAACGTCTCCGTTTGTCCTGGTGCTGCTGCAGAAAGTTTATCAGGAGGGAGATTGCTGCAGGGCACCAAGCCTCCGCTGCAGGAGGAGCTGAGGACTAAATGAATGAGGCGTTTGTTTTCTACACCTGGACCACAGGACGGATCAGAATGTCTCCTCCTGTGGTGCCAGCAGTGCGCCTCCTCTCTGGCCTCCTCTCTGGCCTCCTTACGTCTTCACTTCCTGCTCTGAAGCGGCGCAGCCTCAGTCAGGCGCAGCGTGGGCGCACCAGAGGCTGTCAACGTCTCTTCCTCATGACGAAGGCTTCTGATGAATGAGTGAAGGTGTCTCCTGGTTCCTCGCCTCCTTCTCCCCCTCCACATCTCCTCTGATCTTCAGAGGGTTCCCTCTGAACCCGACTCGCTCTCAGACGCTCAGTACAGTCATCCGGCAGGTTCTCAGGTGAGGACAGGTGAGGGAGACGCCGCTGCTCGTTAATAAACATCCTGCTGATGTCAGGAACTCCTCATCCGGCTCCGTTCTCCTCCACGCCGACTTCACCGTGGTCCCTCTGGATCTCCAGAGTCTCTCTGGACTCGTGGCTCAGGAGCCAGAGATCTGATGACAGCAGAGAATTGTTTTTTCTCTGTTCTGAGTCGATCTAAACCAGACGGTCTGACCAGCAGAACCCAGGATTCTCCTCCTACTAAACCCTCACAGGGGTTCCTGATGTTTCTCCTCTGGGTTCAGGTTCCTCAGCGTTCTGGGCGGTTCTCCTGATCTACTTCCTGTTTCTAGTGTGGAGATCCTGAGACGCTAAAACTAGCAAACCTACAAATAAAACTCGTCTTTTCTGGGTAAATCAGGCATTGCTGACCTGAACCTCTGTTCATTGGTCAGTCTCTCCATCCCCTCATCCATCCAGACACCATCCCACACCTCCATCCTCCGATCCGTCCATCGTCCTTCAGTCTGACCAGCAGAGCTCAGCCTGACGTCACCTGCTGGTCGGACTCTGTCGGTTCTCTTCGTGTTGGAAACATGTTCACTGAACCGTTAAGGGATCCGTTACGATGTTCTGGGAACTGTTCAGTGAACTGTTCAGGTGTTCAGGGAACCGTTCCCTACCAGCGGCTCTGAGGGACCTGAGCCGTCTTCCATCATCGTCTCCACCCAGCTTTAGATGACTCTACATCCACTATTATACCCACAGCTGAGGACAGGAAGCTTTTAGTCCTAATTTATTATTTACGTTCCTATTAAGAGCAAATTCTGTCTAAAATGATCAAACAATCCTCTGCAAGCTGCTAAACTAAGATCAGTGATTTCTGAAGACTTTCCGTTTGTGTTTACAGCCTCTTCACAGGTTTCTGCCTTAAATAACACCATCATGGGAAATTATCCCTTATTTATATTTTACTTTAAGCATTTTGACAAATAGTCTCCAGTCTTTAAATGGACTTTCTATTTTTATATTTTTCAGCCTAGCAGCTGAGTATTTAATGTGTATATTAAACATAACTTTAAATTCATACTGCTTTAAAAAATCAGTCCTTAGTCTTTGAACACATGAAAGATCCCAAATATAACTGTTTGACAGACAGAAATGGGATGTTTGAGTCAATGAGGTTCCTAAAGCTCTAAAAATTAATTATTTATTAATAATTACTTTGCGACGTGAACAGGGCAGACTTGCTAACTTTCCACGGCTGATTTAGCATCCTGGTGCAGAAGTTGGTGACAAACTGAAGAGGCCTGAGAAGTTTGGATGGAGAATGAGCTTCTACAGATGGGCTGGACCCTGATATGCTCTTCAGTTTCACATTGTTTGAAAAACATCAGACTATAAGCATTTATTTAGACAGTTATTTCACAAAATCCAAGACTCAAAACTGACATTTTATCTGTTAATTTATTAAATTACACAGCTGCATCATAACCGGCTGAATAACATGGAACATACCTGTGAGCATGACTGGAGTAAATTAGCAACACCAACCAGCAACATTTCAGCGTAACGAGTCGTTAATAGAGGATGATCTGCCCCCCCTGATGATGTCACAGCTAACAGAACGCCAGACCAGGTGTACCTTCTATGAAGAGAAAAATGACAGAGAACAAAAAGTTAAAAGCTGAAACAACAACAAGCAATGCAGATTGGAGAGCAGTAGGAGAACTCAGCAGAGAGAGAGAAATAGACCCTGATGTCCTCCAGCAGCCTAAGCCTATAGCAGCATAACTATAGAGGTAGCTCAGGGTAACATGAGCCACTCTGACTAGAAGCTTTGTCACAAAGGAAAGTTTTAAGATTAGTCTTAAAAGTAGACGGGGTGTCTGCCTCACGGACCAAAACTGGGAGTTGGTTCCACAGGAGAGGAGCCTGATAGCTAAAGGATCTGCCTCCCATTCTACTTTTAGAGACTCTAGGAACCATCAGTACTGAATAATATTTCTCATATTTTCCTTTACAAACGGCCAACGTGTAAAATGAGTTTTTTCTATTCACCTCAGGATTAATCAGTTTCTGCACGTTCTCGTTCACCTGTTACTTTGAGTCTCCGTTGTAATCGATGGATTAGCGAGAGAACGCGGGCTAACGTCGATATTTATACATTTCTTACCTCAGAAGACATCCAGCCTCTAAACAAAAGACCTTTGCAGTCGCAGCAGCAGAAGTTTTTATTCTTCTCCCATTCTAATTTAAAACACTGGTGTTATTTCAACTTGTCACCAGAGGGGGCAGACTTCTGCAAAAATCCTGGAACCTGTGCTATGCTCCTTTTTAATAATGCAGAAGAAAATAAAGGAATTACCAGATGATCCCAGTTTATGTCCCTAACTTCCCTCACCTTTGTCTGAGATTTTATTATTCTCAATAAAATGCATCTGTTCATATTTACTGGTGTTAATGTGTTTATGGGCTGAAGGGACTAGTAGTCGGCTACCTCTTAATTTTGCTATTTTTAATTAAAAGACTTTTCTGTTTGGTCCAGAAACATTGTGTGATTGGATGCCGGCCAGCGGGCGGCTTGGTGCCTCTCTGCTGGTCGGCGTCTGAACCAAAGGTTATTAGCTGAGCATCCATCCCTGAGTCTTCAGCTCCCGCTTTACTTTGGTCAGGAAGCAGAGAGCGAGCCTCCTGCTGAGCGCTCACTCAGCATCCTGATGCTTCTCTTCGTGCTGCAGGTCGCTTTATGTGTGAGGAGCAGAAAAACAAATAAAAAGCAGTTGTTGTTTGTTTTTATTGTGCTGCCCTGAGGTTTGTTTCGCTCTCATCTGCACTAATTTCTCTGGCTGTTGGTTTAGTCTGCAGCCGTTTCCACCTCTGATCGGCTGTTTGCTCTCCTAAACTCCTCAGAGGGCTCAGCAGCTCCTGTTTTTGTTTCTCGCTGAGTTTCCTGCCTGTAAAGGCGCTGAGTGAAACCTGCGTGTGTGCTGCAGGACGTACGCGCTGCGGCGTGTCCGCGACGCCTTCAGGGCCAACGGGAAGGTGGAGGACCCCAGAGCGGTGGAGAAGCTGCTGGAGGAGGGGCAGCAGATGCTGGCGCTGATTCAGAGACAGGTGAGACACGCATGCACACGCCTTCAGGTGACCGGTTCTGTGATCCAGAGCGGGTCCGCCTCAGAGCCCAGCTCATGCATGCAGATGAACACCTGTGCGCTGACTGACCACCTGTCCGCGCTCACAGGCCCTCGTTACCGCCGGCTAATCGCTCGCTTTGCTCCCATAACGACCGCCAGCCTCTCGGCCAATCCCAGCGGAGGACGGCGGCTCGGTCCGGCCTGATTAATTTGTTTAAAGTTAGCTTTAAACAAATTCAGCTTAAAGTCCAGCTGTCAGTTTCCTCTGAACCGTCGTGTTTACAGAACCGCAGGTGAGTTCTGGTTCCCCCTGACCGGGTCGGTGAGCGTTTCTGGGTCCGGCTGCTGATGTTTCCCCGTCTGCCGTCTGGGTCGGTAGAAATGAGTCCAGGAACATTTAGACTGCTTTGACATTTAAGTCGGCTCGGTTTGGGTCTAACGATCAGATTTACATACTGACATTTGCAGCCGGACCGGGTCGTGATGGTGACGGTACCGCTGTAACGAGGGGGGGGACAACAACAGGAAACCGGACCTGAAGCGAGACACAAACAAGAACACACAGAATGTGTTCAGATGGTTCTGGACAGGGAGGCTGAGAAATAATCTCTGGTCCAACCAGGCCCGGTTCTGAAGACGTTCTGCTTACGTTAAAGGCAGAAACCAGGTCCGGTTCTGAAGACGTTCTGCTTACGTTAAAGGTAGAAACCAGGCCCGGTTCTGAAGACGTTCTGCTTACGTTAAAGTTAGAAACCAGGCCCGGTTCTGAAGACGTTCTGCTTACGTTAAAGGTAGAAACCAGGTCCGGTTCTAAAGACGTTCTGCTCACGTTAAAGGTAGAAACCGGGCCCGGTTCTTCTGTTTGAGTGAAAACATCCTGTGGTTCTGCTGCTCTGACCCGTTCTGCCTCACAGCCAGACCCAACCCTGACTGGACCTTCTCTGTTTCATCAGTGATCATCTGGAGTTCTGCTGGCCCAGATCGGTTCCAAACTGGCGATCCAGTTCAGTTACCTGGCAACCCGTCGTCCAATCGGATTTCACCGTTCTCACCTGGCTCTGAGCTTCGTAGACGGAAAGTTTTAGAATAAATAATGAATAACTGGGCTTTGGGTCGACACGGTGCTGAAATTTAAAACTTGATACTGATGTTGAGTAAAATTACTAAAAAACTACCATTTTTGATACCGTATCAAACAAAATATCCGATTAATCACAATAACGGCAACGTTAACTTTCCTAATTAGGGCCCAACCAATCAGTGGACGTTCCTCGTTTAGAGAAACATGTCGTTAAAGTTCCACTTCCTGTTTGGTGAAACAGCCGGCTATAAATGTTAATACGCTTTTTGGAGGTGTTTACCTTGGAGTCAATTATAATAAAATAAGTGCACAACTTATTTTATTATAATTATGTTTAGTGTGTCACTGTGTTTCCATTAGCCTGTTAATTTGTTGATGATATAGTTAAATGTTACAGATAAAAAACATTTTAAGGTAAATTATATTTCAAACGAACGTGGACCTGGTCTATGGGTTCCTGCTGGTTTATGCTCTAGTTGTCAGCTTCACAGCGGTTCCACCAGAACCTCATTACTAGTTTCTGATGGTTTCACATCTGGACTAAAGTGTTTCTGTGACTAAAGTGAAGACTTTAACTCTTCATGCCGACGCTATAAAAAGCTAAAAGCTGTAGTTTCTCTGCCGAGCCACTAGTGGGCAGTATGGCCCCGGCTGCTCAGTGTTTCCTGAGAACATGACGACCCTGACACAGTTCTGTAGAAAATGGTTTAATCAGTCAGAGCGCAGCAAACCTTTTAAGTTTTTAAGCAAAAACAATTTTATAAAAATAAAAATGTTTTTTTTAACCAGAGGTTGACATGATGATGATGATGATGATGATGATGATGAAGCAGTGAAAACGTTTTGGTAGACTTGTACCAGTTGTATAATTCTGGCCATGATCCAAACCGCCGGTCCAAAGGTTCTGGAGTCAACATCTGGATCCTCTACAGACTCTGTGGTCGGACCTTAACGGGTCCGCTGCCGGTCTGGATCTGCTGGTTCAGATGTTAAGGTCCCGCTGCAGCCTCATCAGGAAACTACAGCCTGCTGGAGAATCCAGGCTTGGCTTCAGGTCTCCTCTCCTGGGAAAGTGGATCCTCACGGCGTGTTGTTAGAGGCAGAACCACAGACACGCCGGAACACCAACGCTGTTCTGACCCAGCAGAACATCACGACTGAATATGTTTACAGTATAAAAACAGCCTGAGTGGTCATGCTGCCCGCTGCCACCAGGGGGCGCACAGGGGCGTCAATTATTTAAACAGCTACAAATATCCTAAAAATATGCATTTGTTTAGGGTTTTTAAGGATAATTTTAGGATATTGTTAGCTTATATAAGTAATTTTAAAGGTCAGTGCCGCTGTGCGCCCCCTTGTGGCAGCAGGCAGTATGATCAGTCAGGGTTCAGCCTTTAAGATTGATCTAAACATGCAAAATAAAGAAGTAGCTGCTGATTGGCTGCTCCAGGCCTGTTATTCAGGTGGAGTCTTTGAAGGCTGCAGACTTTATTAATAAATGCGTATCTGAAGATGAACGCAGCGTTTACACGCTGACCAATCAGCTGCAGGCTCCTCAGCATTGGTTTAACCTTTAACCGGCAGTGAAAATATGACCTTATAGATTCAGAACTTCACCTGGTTAACTCAGAATAATGAAAGCTGCTGATTGGATCCAGAGCAGAGGTGGGTGGACCTCCTGGGTCCCTCTGCTGCCCCGCGGCCAATGAGCCAGTTTCTGTGATCAGGAAGGATCTGAGCTGAAAGGTGAAGCTCTGGGTTTACCACACCGTCTGCCATCCAACACTCATCTGCCCGGATATTCACACCATGACGGACAGAAGGAGCTCCTGAGAGTCCTTTCATAGTTTGGCTTTAAATGGTAATTCATCCTGACCTGCATGAACCATTGATTCATTGAAACATGAACTTGTAGACAACAAAGGCTGAACATGTTTATGTAGTTTCTGTCTGCAGTCACACAGCAGAGCGTGGAGCAGCTCTAAGGACCATTACTGAGAAGCTAACAGCAGCTAGCGCTAGCTACAGCTCTGTTGTCTGGGCGGGTCACACCTTCACTGATGCGTGTAGTCCGGTGCAACTTATATCTGTTTATTTTCCTCTTTATGACACATTTTGTGACTGATGCCACTCAGTCTGAACAGTACGGTAGCAGCTTTAACGAGGTTCTCAGGCTGGGATCTGCACCCTGAGGAAGGCAGTCGGACTTGTTTCTATATGGGGATGAAGTCATTAAAGGACCATTTGGACGTATATAGACGATGCTTTAGATTCCATAATTTAATTCCAGTTCACATTGTTGTTGTTATTGGGGCTGAGTTACACTTTAAAGGTATACTATGCAACCGGGTTGATTTTCCAGCGAGGCTCCCCCCAGAGGGCGAAAGTAAAAGTGCACTGTCATAAAGATGCTCAGCTGTTCTGGTTTCTCCGTCAAGCCAGGCGCGGTTGTTGAGCTTAGCAGACAGGCGAACGCAACGAAAAGTGGAAAAAACGGCAGTACAAACAATGACTAACACAGTGAAAGTATGAACATCAAGCTTCCCGCAGCGCTATCTTGGCGAGGCGACCGCCGCCACTGCCTCGCCAGTTTTATTATTATTATTATTATTATTATTATTATTATTATTATTATTATTATTTTATGTTAGCGAGACGCTACCGCCGCCGCCTCGACAGTTTTATTATTATTTATTTTTTTATTTTTTTTATGTTGGCGAGACGCCACTGCCTCGCCTCGCCGCCGCCGCCGCGGTAGCGTCTCGCCAAAAATAAAAAAATAATAATAATTAATAAAACTCGATATGCTTGCATGTTTATTTGACGTTAACACGCGGTTCTTTGTTGTTGCTTTCGCGCGTGCATATAGTGAATGCCAGGGCAAAAACACATGGAGTTCTCGCTGTAAAGTAAGACCGACTCTCGCAATGCATCAGACTTCTGAGCCTGTGTGTGCGGGCCGAGGGCTCCTGCAATTGCAAGTGCGGTATTTCCCCCACAGACCAGCCGCTGAAAAAACCTTTGTTTGACCTGAAATGACTCATTTATTCATCCAAAACGATATGGAACACATTAATTAACTGAAAAATGTTGCATAGTATGCCTTTAAACTCGTCATCCTGCATCACTTCTTCTCTTTCTGGACATTTCTGGGTTGTTTTAATGTGTTGTGGGAAAACCGACACCTAGTGGTAGGATGCTGTTACTACACAGTTATAAAGTAGAAGAATTTATGCTTTTAAAGTTTATAAAGTGGCTAAAACTGAGCCTGCTGTAGTGAATGTTGATATTTCTGACAGGATGAGCCTGTTATGGCTCTGCAGGGCCGGATAAACTGTCTTGACGGGCCGTTCTCGGCCCACGGGCCCTCAGTTTGACTCGTGCCCTAAGGGTTCCGCTGACAGGGTTCCAGAACCTGACCAGAACCTCCTGGAGGAGCAGGAGAACGAGGTCTGCGTCTCCCTCTTGGAGCCGGTACTTCCACAGCCCGGCCTCTGCTTGCTCTCTGCATCTCCTCCTCTGGCCACCAGCTGCAGATGTGCTGCAGGTTTTAACATTTCCTCGCTGACGGACCGGCTGGTTGGACCCGGGGAGCTTCAGGGACCAATCAGGAGCCTCTGGTGCTCCGGGCCAGCAGGTCCAGTTTGTGTTCCTGAGGTCAGGAGGAGGCCTGGCTCCTCTTCCAGCCCAGCTGCCGTCGCTCCATCCCCGGCTGTGAGATGTGAGCCTTTCTGCTGCTGTGTGGGCGTTGACTGTGAACGGGTCCGCCGCGCGTGGGCGTGCTTGTTTCTCCGCATGGCCGACTCCTGGTGCGCTTTAAAAAGTGGAGTTTGCTCCTAATTGTGTCTGTGGGTCCCCGCTCGGCTCCGTGTGAGTCTGTGCGCCTTGGTAAGTTCGTTAGGGAGTAAAGATGATGGATTGCAGCTGCAGAGCCGCCTCTGTTTGTGGAGCGGAAGCTAAAGCAGTTTGCTCCGTTTAATGAGCGAGTTCAGGAATAAAGACGCACAGGAATGTAAAAGTGAGCGCTGAAGAGGAGGCGGAGGAGGTGAGAGGAGAGAGTTCAGAGAGGATGACCCAGAAATGGACCAAAGTCTGACGTTCTCCATCCGTTTGCAGCCAGAAATCAAAGGAGACGCTCTGACTGTTTAATTAAAAACTGCTTTTCACCATTTAAACGTGCAGAAATCCAGTCTGGTTGCTGTCATCCCACCTTAACGAGCTGCTAACGAGCAACCAGGAAGAGATTACTGCATGGATCCAGATCTCTGCTCCTCCAGCTTTTTGTGACGCGCATCAAACTTTTTTTCTGATCTAAAACTAAAACATTTCACCGGTGGTTCTGCCTCCAAAATGAGAGGAAAACATTTTTCATCTTCAACATGATGGCAAAGATTTTAAACGCTCCACCTTCTCCGTTAAAGTTAATTATCAGATATCGAGAGTAACGGTTTAGACTTCAGGCCTTTTTTTTTTTTTTTTAAGTTTTAGAGATGACATCATCATCTCCAGGGCTGAAGGGTCGGCCCGGTAATCACAGAGAAGCTGGTTCTGCTACCTGAGGACCAATAAGTTCCTACTGCCAGGATCTCTTCACAGATATGTTCCAGAGCAGAGAACCGCTTCAGGAACCAGGTTCTGTCCAGATTGTTCATGAAGAACCGGCTGAGAGAGACGTTCTGCCCTGATAGGCCTCTGAAATGAGCCGGCTACAGCTCCTGCTCTGTCGGGGGGGAACCGCAGGTTCTGGGAAAGGCAAACGGAGCTGAAGAGGAAAGTAGGGCAGCGCCCCGCAGGAGCGCGTGAGTCACCTCCTCTTCCTCCTCCTCCTCTTCCTCCTCAGCAGCGATTCCCTGCTCTCCTCTGTCATCCCCCCCCCCCCAGCACCTTTATTGGCACCTGTACGCTGGGCTGCCCCGCGGGTTCTGGTAGCTTTAACAGAACCCCCTCTATTAGGGGAGGAAGAGGAGATGAGGGGATGAAGGCTGGCAGCTTCCTCTGTGAGGCGGAGGAACGGCTGGAGAGCATCTCCTCTCCATCATGGCTGCAGACACTCATCCCTCACCCTAGCCCCCCCCCCCCCCCCCCCCCCACCCCCCGGATCAGCGCCGACGGAAGAATCTGACGCTCCTGCTGACTCAAACGGACCCGTGGAGCCGGTACCGGTCCGGTCCGGAGGCTTCTAACACCACAGGGTGTCCTGACTACAGTAACATGAGGATCTGATGAAGTCGGGTTCTGGGCTGTAGAATTATTGCCTTCATGGGTTTTCCTCTGGCTGGGTTCTGGTCCAAAGCTGAGAACCGAGCAGCACCAGATGTTCTGGGTCCAGTCATCACCCGGATCAGCCGGTTCTGGTCCTGGTTCTGGTCCTGGTTCTGGTTCTGGTCGCTGAGCAGGAAGCAGCTCCTGGGCTGATGCTCCTCCATCAGGGAGGATCTCACCATCAGCGTCTGATTCCAGCTGCTTTGGCGTCTATTCTTAGAAACCTGGAGCTGATGCAACCATCATCATCATCCTCCTCTTCCTCTTCCTCGTCTTCCTCCTCCTCCTCTTCCTCCACCACATGCATGATGAAATGCACCGACTGCAGCGTGCAACAGAACCGCCGTAGAACCAGGAAGAGGAAGTAGGCGGGCTGGCAGCAGGAGAACCGGACCTGGAGGCAGCGGTTAATTCAGCGCCGTCTGATGAAGGTGGGTCCAGTCTGGAGGTTCTGGACCGTAACAGCAGGCTGGGAGTTGTAGTCCTGGCAGGAGGTCCGCTTTATGGTTCTGTTTCTCAACAACCGGGCCCTCCTGCAGTGATGGCTGCTTAGAGCGTGCTCAGAGACCCACACGGCCCGGTGCTGAGCCCAGAACGCACCAGAACCCTGCAGAACCGTCCTGGTGTCGTCTAGATTTAACTTTATTAACGATTCTAAATACATTAATCCAGTCTGGGTTAAAAAAGCCACAGCTTGACATGCAGATGCATCTTTGACCCACGTCTGGGTTTTTCAGAATAAAAGCATCATTTCCTGCTCTCAGACGGCTGAACGAGGTCATGACCTGCTGCTGGCTCCGCCCCCAGGTCCTCTGGAGGCTGCAGATGGACCAGCCTGGTCCTGGTGTCCTGGTGTGCAGCCAGGAACCAGGACCTCCTGCTGGAGCGTCGCTCCTCAGCTTCAGCCACGGGGGGGGGGTGTTAGCTTCATTAAAAACAAAAACATCTCCTCTTTTACTCTTCCTGTTCATTCTCTATCAGAACAAAGACCTTTGTGATCCATAAACCCAGAGACTGACAGCGTCTGGCTGTGTTTTAGTCACTGATGCTTCATTTCCTGCTCTGATCAGGAAACTGATGGAGGCTGATCAGTGTAACACCCCCCCCCCCCCCACTCCCCCCCTCCAGGGCGGCTGGTCTAACCTGCTGCTGGTTCTGAAGCCGCTCTCAGCAGAACCGGGCCCTGCGCTGTCATGTTCTGGGTCCAGGTTGCTTACCTGAGTGGATCGATGCCGGCAGCTCCTCCATCAGGATGAAGTGGACTCTGAAGGACTCTGCCCCCCCACTCCCTGCTTTTCAGCACGACTTCATCGATCGCCTCCTGGTCTCGCTCAGCGGACTGAGCAATAACGTTAATGACGGTGAAACCAGGAGAACCCTGAACGGGTTCTGTTAGATCAGCTGTTCTGCTGCTGCTGTGAACACCGCTGCAATTACTCAGAGGCTCGTTTCTGCTCATCTGATGGTCCTGAAGGTTCTGATGGTCCTGAAGGTTCTGGAGGTTCTGTCTCTCCGTGTTCTCCCCTGAACTCTAAGCTGTGAGCAGATCATTGGTTAGAGGTTTCTGTGTCTGGACTCTGGTTCTGTTGATGACCCGGTTCAGATGGAGCTCCAGCTGCCTCCAGAATAACTGGGTGTTCAGAGGAGTTCACGGCCGCCTCAGGAGCCCGGATCATCACACCTCCACCACCGTGCTGATTGGTGGATGGAGGTGTTAGGGCCCGACACCTCTACTCTGGACCTCGGTGCTGGACCTCGGTGCTGGACCGGTTCTCCTCCAGTGGATGTGACTCCTGCTGCAGTAATGATTTAAGTTACAGCGGGACTAAATCAGAGTCCGGTTCTGATGGGTCCGGCCCAGATTGGAGGGTCTTCCCAGCACAAAGGCAGAAATCCTGAAGGCTTTCTCTGCCGTTTCAGTTCCGACCCAAAGAGCAGAGAAGTAAGAACATTCTGGCGTAGCGGCTTTGGGTTCTCCGGTGAAAAGAGCGGAACAAGTAGGAACCGAGCCTAGCAGTTCTGCCCAGAACCCCCCCCCCAACCCAGAACCCCCAGACCCCCACAGAGGATCCATCCAGACACCAGGAGGCTCCTAGGCAGGATCTCCCCTCTTCCAGCCTGGAAGGAGGTTTTTAGGTTCTTAGTTTAGACTTTCTGGTTTCCTGGACCCAGGATGAAGTCTCTGCTGACGGCCGGGTTCTGCTGACGGCACCCAGAACAAACGACCACACCGGCTGCTCAGCAGCAGGGAACTCTGTCAGTTTAGGGAAGGTTTGGGATAACTTCGCTCCTCCATGGTGAAATATTTCCCTCGGGTGCTGATGCGGAGCAGAACCTCGCGGCAGATTCGATTCTTTTGGGTTTTGCTTCGAAAATGTTCTGGATCTGGAATGAAGAGGTAAACGATGATGGATGTGGCCTGAGCCCGTTCCTTCCTGGGCTCCGCCGCCACGGGCCAAATGTTCCCTTCTTCCCAAATTTATGAAAAGCAATAACAGAAGAATGGGTGGGGGGGGGGGGGGGGGCTGTAGGTGTCAGATGGAGGAAACGACACAGAGGAAGATGTTGGGGTTCAAACCCAGAGTGTCTTTAATGCCATGAATAATTCAGGAGACGAAGCCGGAGGAGAGGAACGCACAGAAGAACAAAATCAGGGATGTAAACCAGCTCCTGTGTTTAGTTCTCCTACTACTCTCCTCCTGCCATCAACCTGGTTATTCAGCGTCTTTTTAGGATGAAGAGCTACCGTCCAGATCTGGAGCTGAGCTGTCAGTCAGCTGTGTACGATGGCAGCATGAGGGATTTTACTCTCACTGGGGAGGAAAGGAGGATTTTACTCTTCTATCGTTCTTCTAGGAACTTCCAGGGTGTGCCTGTCGGTAAAGTTTGTGTTTCTGTGAGGTCTGAAGCTCCGTAAACATGATTCTCTTAACTTCAGGTGTTAGAAGTCTTCAGGACGTCCAGATTGTCCTCACTGGGTCAGGAAGTGTGAATTCACCGCTGGTTCTACCATAAATGGACAATAAGCCGCTTTCTGCTCTTTAAAGAGGCTTAACGGATGTTTAGGCAATTACAATAAACCCACAACAACAATAAATCAGTTTATAGCAACATTTTCATTTAATGATGGTTCTCTGCATCAAACTCCATGTTTAATTAAAGCTTTTATAGAGAGAGCAGCTAAAGAGCTGGAAATACCTGAAGGGTCCATGAATCTTTGCAGAAAAGTTAGTTTGTTCCGTCAAATCAATCCGGACCGTTTTTTAACTCCGTCTCTTTTCATGAGGACAACAGAAACGGTTATGAGACGTTCCTCACCGGTCCAGACCAGCGTCCCAGAGCTGCAGCTCCTCTGCACGTCCCTGTGGCTCAGCAGGAAAGAACGTTTAAAATGGAAAGGTGATTAAAAGGCTGACTTTAGCAGCTTTTCCCTGTTGCTTTTAATGCAACATGTGCAGAAATCCTCTCTGCATCGTCCCTCTGCTGCAGAAGCAGCTGCTTTAAACTGTTCTAAAAATGAATTTAACCTAAAAATAATTAAATAAAAATGTTGAGCCTGGATCTGAATATGTAAACAAATAGTTGTTTTAATATAAGCTGTTGGGTTTGTAGTCCTTTCCTAGTAGAAATTCATGCTTTATTTAAATATTAACACTTATCTCTGCAGCTCTGAGTTATTCTGAGCTCAAGTCTCTCACCTGCTGAGTGGGAATGTTTCAGGTTTGCTCTGACTTTAGGGCCAAACTAACTTAAACTGTTATATTAATAAAAGGCCTAGTTTGAAGCTTTTTAACCCATCGCTGACCTCCGGCCTGCAGGGGGCGCTGGTTAATTCAGACCGTTTAGCTTTTTCTGGTCTTCTTGTAGAGTTTTTATCTGCCTGTTTGAAGCACAGAGAAAATCAGCGTTGCCCCTCCCCCACCTGCTGCTACTCACTGCCAGTCAGCTGGCTGAAAGCAGCTGCAGCTGAATTTCCCCTGATTAAAAGAAGCATTGATGGTTTTCTACCTGCGGTGTGTAATACCTGAACCAGAGCAGCTTTCCCTGCAGCTCATCAGACCCTCCCTCTGGTTCCTCTCCCTGACCAAACGCTTTAAAGTCAAACTTTGTCTCTGTGGGACCAGAAGCTCAGGACAGACATTATTAATAAGCATTAAAGGAAGAAATGCAGGTCATGTAGTCAGGTGGTGCAGCTGGATCCTGGCATATAAAAACAAAATGAGACTTAGAAACTGATAAGAAGAGTTTTCTGTCATGTAGAGATGAAGCGTGACTGAAGCAGGAACCTGGGCGCCTAACATGGTGGTTGGTCCTCACGGTTCCAGGTTTACTGCCGACCTGAGATCTGGTTCTGGTTAAAGTCCAGTTAGACTGCTGGGTTCTCCGCTGCTGCTAACCGGGATTACTTTTTAGGGCCGTCTCTGGTGCGTTTACCTACCTGAGGACCTCAGGCAGCAGAAGGTCCTGCTGGTACCAAGTACATGTTTCTACTGAGGGAATGTTCTGCAGGCTGGTTCTGCTGCAGGCGGACCTCGTTTAGTGAGTCTTGTGGAGTTAAAGGTCCACGTGCCTCCTAGGAGGACAGAAACTGGATCCGACCCAAGAACCTACCTTGACAGCTAAAGGGTCGTTGGCCTCCAGCACCAGGTGGACCTCCTGATTGGTCGGCAGGACCAGGTGGACCTCCTGATTGGTCGGCAGGACCAGGTGGACCTCCTGATTGGTCGGCAGGGTCCAGTGAGACAGAGAGGGGTGAAGACGCTTCCTGTCCCAGGAGGTCCATCAGACCAGAGCTGCTGGTGGTCCACATGGAGACGGGTGGATCTGACCAACAGAGGGAAGCTGGCTCTGAAGGTCAAAGATCTTTAAAAGAGTTTGGCTTCACATATGAAACCCCGTCAGAGTGAGAAGTTGGTTCAGAAGAGAGGTGAAGGTCTGGAGATGAGTCCTCCACCTCTGATCCACCAGCTTCACGTCTCCAGAGTCAACTTTAGTGAAACGACTGAAGCTTTGGCTCAGATTCCCAGTTAGACTCAGTCTGGCCTTTGACTAGGCCACTCAGGAACCTGGTCTAAAGCGTCCCCTAAGCTGTCTGGCTGTTCAGGTGGACCTGCTGGGAGGAGAACCTCTGGTCTCCTGCTGGGAGGAGAACCTCGGGTCTCCTGCTGGGAGGAGAACCTCGGGTCTCCTGCAGGTTCTCCTCCCAGGATGGTTCTGATCAGGTCTGACTTGCTTCCTGGTCCCTCAGCATGATGCTGCCACCACCCTGAGGCCAGGATGCAGATGTTCTGTAGATCTGCTGCTGCTTCACCGTGAGAAGCTTAGATGATGGTTCTCAGGAACTCCTCTGTCTGGAGCCGTTTCTGTCCTCGCCCTGCGGTCCTGAGCCTGGTTCTGTTCTGGCCCGGTCCGGCTCTCTGCCGGGTTAAATCAGAACCCGTCTGGGCTGCAGAGCGCCGTCAGACAGCCAGGCGTGGAGGAGCTGCGTCTCCTGAGGAGCTCCTGTGTCTCCTGACACGGTGTGAAGGTAATCTCACACCTTCGGCCCGCTGGGAGGACCGTGGGTCCGGTCACGACTCGCCGGGCTTCCTGGGTTCTGCTGCGTGTTCTGCTGCGTGTTCTGAGCGGACCTGGTGAGGGAGGCCAGATTTAGCTGGTCTGTGTGAGGAGGAGACGACGTCCAGAGGTTTCTCTGATTTAAGCATCCTGGACAAATATTCTCAGCTTTGACAGAAATAAACGTTTTATCGGCTAAATTTAGTCGATAAAACGTTTATTTCTGTCAGATTGTTCCTGAAAGCGTTTTATAAACAGCATAAAATCTGATCAGTAATTCCTCTGCCCCCTTTAACGCCACATCAGGCCCTCGTGTCTCTGCTCATCGTCT
Organism: Fundulus heteroclitus; assembly: GCF_011125445.2. Classification (NCBI taxonomy): domain Eukaryota; kingdom Metazoa; phylum Chordata; class Actinopteri; order Cyprinodontiformes; family Fundulidae; genus Fundulus; species Fundulus heteroclitus. Next base: position 38,832,074 of record NC_046381.1, read on the forward strand.
TAAAGAGGTTCTGCTCGCTGGTTCTTCAGCTTCTATTTGGACTTCTTCACTCCTCCTCCAATCAGTACGGAACCACATTTGGAGTTTTAGCCTCTGAACCGTAATCTTTGAATCCTTTCTGGCTCCCAAACTGCAGAGAAGAACCGGCTTTAACAGATGAGTGGAAATGAGGACTTTGATTATTGACGGTAATATTATGGACATATTTGTATCTTCTTTCTTAAACACGTGATTTCCTTGGCTACGCCCCTCCCTTAGCCCCGCCTCTCTTAGCCCTACCCTGCTTTTATTTATCGAGCCCTCCTGCTGTCTTCTCTGACCCGGAAAAGTAAATCATTAATGAACGGCTTCATCTGGGTCCACCCGTCTGGTTCTCTGACCCGTGTATCTGAACTGGACCTTATCGGTTTCTAACGTGGACCTGTGGGTCGGTTCTGCCCGTCCAGAGGACCATCAGTGTCTGCTCCTCTTCACCGCGGCTCTGCTTCCTGGTGTCGGCTGGATTTGTCAGAGCGGGTCGTGGATCTGAGGCTTTAACTCCAGACGACAGGAGCAGAACATGTCGGGTTCCCTCCGCCGTCTGCCAGAACCGAGGCAGCGCCTGGTCTGTTGGCGGGTCCAGTCCGGCGTCTCTGGGATCAGGGAGTTCTGCAGAGACCCGGGAGGACCAGCCAGGGTCGGGTCCTCAGGAAGAGCCGGCTGAGCAGAACGGCACCAATTAGTCCAGACCGCAGCTGTTCTGCTGCAGTTCTACGGCGCCGAGCTGCAGAAGGAGAACATTGAGCCAGAATTAAGAGGAAGGCCAATAAAGTGAGCGGAGCAGCTGTAATTAGAAGGTGAAGCTGAGCCTGAGTGCTCCACATGCTGCCTCACAACTCCTCCATTGATTATTCATGAGGGGGAACTGACAGCAGCTCCAATAAAAAGATGAAGTGATGCAGAGAGAGGAACAAATGTGTGTGGGGGGGGGGGTGATGAGACGGAGCGAGGCCACCCCTTTGTTACGAGCCACAGCCGCAACAATTTACATGACAGCCAAGCCTCCTGGAAGCTCATTGGTCGGCCGCCTCGGCCCGCCGGCCCCGCCCCTCCTCCCCTACGCCACGCCGCAGCCAATCAGGAGGTCACACACACGCAGGGGGGGCTCCTGGCAGCGAGGACAGAAAGTGAAAGAGGATTCATGGGAGGGGGGGGGTGAATGGTCTGACGGCAGAATAATCAGTGGAGGAGGTGGTTAGTGTGGAGAGATGCTGCCCCCTGCTGGAACTGCAGGGAAACAACCACACATCCACCACAGTACCAGGCCTTCTCTGTTCACTTTAGTTTATTTGGTTTATATGGTGTCAGTTCATGAAACATGTTTCATCATCAAGATTATAAAATCAGATCCTCCAGGTTGGTGAGAAAGTTTCCTCTCTAAGGAAACCCAGCAGGTTGCATCAAGTCTCTCCAAGCAGCATTCACTCCTCCTGAAAGAGCGTAGAGCCACAGTGGACAGTCGTCTGCATTGTTGATGGCTTTGCAGCAATCCCTCATACTGAGCATGCATGAAGCGACAGTGGAGAGGAAAACTCCCCTTTAACAGGGAGGAGAACCTCCAGCAGAACCAGAACCAGGCTCAGTGTGAACGCTCATCTGCCTCCACCCACTGGGGCTTAGAGAAGACAGAGCAGAGACACAGAAAGCTCAGAAGCTCACACTGACCCAGGAGTACTTTCTATGTTAGAGAAGACAGAGCAGAGACACAGAAAGCTCAGAAGCTCACATTGACCCAGGAGTACTTTCTATGTTAGAGAAGACAGAGCAGAGACACAGAAAGCACAGAAGCTCACATTGACCCAGGAGTACTTTCTATGTTAGAGAAGACAGAGCAGAGATACAGAAAGCACAGAAGCTCACATTGACCCAGGAGTACTTTCTATGTTAAAGAAGACAGAGCAGAGACACAGAAAGCTCAGAAGCTCACATTGACCCAGGAGTACTTTCTATGTTAGAGAAGACAGAGCAGAGATACAGAAAGCACAGAAGCTCACATTGACCCAGGAGTACTTTCTATGTTAAAGAAGACAGAGCAGAGACACAGAAAGCTCAGAAGCTCACATTGACCCAGGAGTACTTTCTATGTTAGAGAAGACAGAGCAGAGACACAGAAAGCACAGAAGCTCACATTGACCCAGGAGTACTTTCTATGTTAGAGAAGACAGAGCAGAGATACAGAAAGCACAGAAGCTCACATTGACCCAGGAGTACTTTCTATGGTAGAGAAGACAGAGCAGAGACACAGAAATGTCAGTTTGATGCGTTCACTGAACCTCAGAGTGGAACTTCTCCACAGTTCTGAACCTCTGCAGGTGTTTTCATCTGGAAGACGCTGCAGAATCAGGCCCAGCAGGATGGTTGTGGTGGGGAATGGGTCCGTCTGTGCGTTAAGCAGTGACATCAGGTCCAGTTTAGAAGGTCATACAGCAGTAAAGCTGTAACAGCTGCTGGTAACATAAATGATTAATGAACACCAGCGACGCAGAGAGCAGTGTCTCCTCTTCTGTCATCCATCTGTACCAGAAACCAGAACCGGATAAAAATCTGTTAAAGGTTTCTAAAGACCAGAGAACAGAAACTGGCGTCTAACTGCTCATCAGTGCTGAAGTAGTGAAGCTTGGTCAGCTGGAGCTGTGAGCCTCTCCTGGAGTGAGTTGGTGCAGCTTCCAGCCTGTTAACATCGTAGATGTATCTCCTGACCTGAACTCTGACAGTCCCCACAGTCCCAGCTTCTGCAGACCACCAGAGACAGAGGCGGACGCATCGACGGGACGGACCGGGTCAGAGGTTCTGAAGACCTCTCAGGTCCTAGCCAGGTTCTGACACGTTTCCTGCATGAAACGCCTCAGAGACCTAAAGTCATCGTCCGCCGGGCGTTGAACCAGGCAACAAGATCTTAGAAGCCTTGATGTGTGACGGAGTTGCGGCCTGTCCAGGGTGTAGCCCCCCCCGCTCTGCATGAAGCAGACGATGGATGGATGTTGGCCTTCTTGTCTGGATGGCTGAGGTCAGTCTGAGGCATTAAAGAAGCAGAGCTGGCAGTGAGGTCAGGAGTCATCGTGTGGCTGAATCCACTCGTTCTCTGGAACATCCACTGACCCATCAGGAGCGCCGCTGCTCATGGGTCTGGGCAGCCTCCTGCTGCCGCTCAGTCAGAGCCCGTGATCAGCGGCGGTGACACAGCGTGTCCAGCACGGCGTGTTCAGGTCACGTTTCTGCTGCCTGCAGTCAGAACAGATCGATGTGAAACGCTGAGCTGGAACAGGACAGGACAGGACAGCTGTCCTCACTCACCATAATTGGACATTATCTCCTGTTTGACAACAGTTGGTTCTGCAGTGTTGACACAAAGCAGCGACAGGACTCTGCTGCCCCCTGCTGGAGGCAGGAGGCGCTGCAGCCTGTACATCTGGCCAGCTGCTGTTCTGTTTGGTTTTATTTATATAGCTCCAATTCATGAAACATGTCATATTAAGTCTCTTTTAAAAGTCAGGTTCAATCAGATTATAGAGATTGGGTCAGAAAGTTTCCTCTAAGGAAGGTTTTCTCACCTGAAGCTGGAAAAGTCCTGAAAAAATATCAAAATGCTCTTTGGAAAAGGCTGGATTTTTTTATTTTTTGGCTATGAATTTGGTTTATGGTTAAATATTTCAAATTATTTTTATTATTGATTTATATAAAAGTATTTTTGTAATATTCTTATCTTATCTTATCTTATTGGCAACAATATATATTTTTAGATTTCATAAGAATACAGTTATAAAAACATGATTTAAAATGTAGTTTTTAGCAAACTATTTTAACATTGTGTAGATTTTGAATATATATTCTTTTATAGTAAATTAATGTTTTATATTTCTATATTTAAATCAGTGTTGGATATCAGTTTTGTGTTCATTCTTTGACAATTTGTAATATTGCAGAAATTATTCACTTGAGGATTTTTAGTTAATGTAAAAAGTTTAAACCCATAGAGGTCCCTTTTTTAAAATAGTTTCATGTTTTTTTCAGTTCTGTTTGTTTTATCTGATGAATTTTTCATTTAACGTATATAATTTTGTATGTAAATGACCTGTTTTCCATGTAAAGTAATTTTGTGAGCATATTGTGAGCCAGCGGTGGTAAAGCGCGGTTCTCTGTGTCCAGGTCTCCATCGGCCAGATGTACGGGGCTCAGAGGACGGTGGTGGAGTAACGGACCGCTGCCCTGACGACCAACGCCAGCTGAAAGGCATTCTGGGAGATGTAGGACAGAGTGAAGCGGGACACTTCCTGGATGCAGTCAGAGATGCACCGATTATCTAGCCTAGACCAGTCAGACGTCTTCTTCTTTGCTCTGGAAGAATCAGAAAACCTAAAATATGCCGTTTACTTTCCTTTAAAGCTGAAAAGATCAATTGTTCAGATTTTAGAAGCAGAAAGCTCTGACCTGGTGCAGCATGAGGTAAAAAGCTAAAAACTGCTGCACATGCTCAGTGAGGCGTGCAGACTGAAGATTTATCCAGAGCACCAATCAGGTGATGAGGCTGGGATCATTGAACTGTGCAGCTTCTCAGCTGTGAATGTGACTTTTCTTTGTTTATGTAAATGTGTGAAGCGCCAACAGAAGCTGAGACCTGAGGAGGAGCAGAAGTCTCCAGATGTGGTCTCCAGCAGCTTTAACTGAACAGATGTAGAAACATCTGCACTGGGAGCTGATCGGTGCATTCCTGATTAACTTTAGTTTTCTAACGCACAGTCGGTCCATCCTGCAGGAGGCGAGGAGCCTCAGAGCAAAGCAGCTTCAGTCGACCCTTTATTGACCTCTGACATGTTTTTTATTTTATTATTCTCCTCTGAGAACATTAACCTCTTTGCTTTGTGTGGATTTGTCTGATCAGAGGATAAACTGATCAAATCTGATGGACTGTTATGGTGGACAGGCTCCGCCCCCTTTCCTCTCTGCTGTGCTTCAGGCTGTTAAGCCCCTCCCTCAGAGAGTCGCCATGGCAACAGATCACGCAGATCCTCACTAGGAAGAGTCATTATTACCTATATCCTGGTTTATATCCTGGGAGGAAGTCCATGAGCGACCAAAGTATCACCTCCACCTGTCCTGAGCTCAGTCCTCCTGTCAGACGCTGAAATAAAATAAAATAAAATCGTCTTTAACGTGTTTCTCTGTGTGGTTGTTATTTCTTAACGTCTCTCCGCCGGGCCGCGGTTCTGCCTGAATGAGTCCAGAAAGCTGCAGGCAGCAGCGCTTCCTGCTGGGCCGGCCGGTTCTGCTGCTGAGAACCAAACTGACGGCTAAACGTTCAGATCAGGCTGCAAACGTCTCCAAAATAACCGGCCTGGTTCTGACTGGTTCTGACTGGTTCTGACTGACGGGGTTTGTCTGATAATTTGGGTCGGTACCACAGATTTATCCTTTGTCATCTACAGGCTCGGTTAAACAGCAGGAATCACCTCTTCAGCTTTTAGCGCAGATAAAATACTTTAATAAAAAATAAATCCTGAGATCGAAGCCTAACTCAGACGTTTGTAACTGAAACTAAAAGCTTTTGCAGCGTTTTATTTATCAGCTCCTGCCATTCCCACCCTGACGGTGGTGAGCAGCCAGGGGCCCTCTGTGGTGCATTCAGGTACCACTGGAAACCTCAGCACCAGCCGCTTCTAAACCGACTCTTTTTTGAAACTCTTTGTTCACTGATAAAAAAAAAAATCAGCATATTTGTTTATTTCTGTGACTTTAACGTGTTAAACTTACCGAACTGTGACGTTTAAACCGAGAGACGTAAACGTGTCACACTCTGGGTGTTTGTGTCTAACTTATGCATTTTTATTATGTGAGTTTAGATCGTCCTCGTCTAACTCATGTTGCCGTTAAACTCAGAACCCAGCAGGTTTCAGGATTTGAAACTGAAGGCTCCCACCAGCCTGTGGAGCTAACTGATGGAGCTAACTGGTGGAGCTAACCGATGGAGCTAGCTGGTGGAGCTAACCGGTGGAGCTAACCGGTGGAGCTAGCTGGTGGAGCTAACTGGTGGAGCTAGCTGGTGGAGCTAGCTGATGGAGCTAACCGATGGAGCTAGCTGGTGGAGCTAGCTAGTGGAGCTAACTGGTGGAGCTAGCTGGTGGAGCTAACTGGTGGAGCTAGCTGGTGGAGCTAACTGGTGGAGCTAGCTGGTGGAGCTAGCTGATGGAGCTAACTGGTGGAGCTAACCGATGGAGCTAGTTGGTGGAGCTAACCGGTGGAGCTAACTGGTGGAGCTAGCTGGTGGAGCTAACTGGTGAAGCTAGCTGGTGGAGCTAGCTGATGGAGCTAACTGGTGGAGCTAGCTAGTGGAGCTAACTGGTGGAGCTAACTGATGGAGCTAGCTGGTGGAGCTAACTGGTGGAGCTAGTTAGTGGAGCCAGCTGGTGGAGCTAGCTGGTGGAGCTAACTGGTGGAGCTAACTGGTGGAGCTAACTGATGGAGCTAGCTGGAGGAGCTAACTGGTGGAGCTAGCTGGTGGAGCTGACTGGTGGAGCTAACTGATGGAGCTGACTGGAGGAGCTAACTGGTGGAGCTAGCTGATGGAGCTAACTGATGGAGCTAGCTGATGGAGCTAACTGATGGAGCTAGCATGGACCTCCTCCACTGTAGGACTGCCTTGTGCTGCTAACTCGTCTCCTGGTCGAGGAGTTTGTGGTTTCCCTCTAAATCCTGGGGCTGTGGGCCGAGGTCTCTGCAGCTGGTGGATGTTTGGTGGTGGAGGAGGAGGAGGTGAGTGACCTCCGGGCGCCACCAGCTGCTATTCATAGCCCGCTGTGTTGGTTCAGGACGGAGCGCGCACACAAAGCAGGTGTTAAAGATCAAGTTGCTCAACAGCTTCTCGTTGCTTCAACACGTGGACCTGAACGCTGGGAGGGCCTTCTGCACATGCTCAGTGCAGGCCTGCAGCCAGAGGGGACACTAGGGTCGGTTCTGACCCGGTTCTGAGGACACTGGATCATTTCACTCCTGGTTGATCCGTCTGTTGATCAGCATCAAGTCTGTGATCTACTGTTCAGCCTCAAACATCCTGGGAGATTTAAACGCTCCAGGAGAAACTCAGAGTTCAGCCCAGATGTCTGAATATGAAAACATCTGCAGACGGTAAATGTTTGATGCAGCTCTGCGTCTGTCGTTGGTTTGTGAACATCAAGAGATGATCTACAGGTAGACTACAGGTAGATCTACAGGTGGGTAGCAGCCAGACGTACCTGTCCATGACGCCGTCACCTGGACCCAGCGCTGTTGCTCCTGGAAGAGGAGCAGCTTTACTCAGGATTCATGGGTCTGACTGCAGCGCCACAGAAGTGAGAAACATCAAGTCTGTCCAGAAACGTGACGCTCCTCATCATGACCTGCAGAAAGCTGCGCCCTGCAGCAGAGAAAAGCTCTGTTATAAATATAAACCTCAATGTTTCACACTAAATGTGTCATTTTAATAAAATGTCTAACTTCTGCTAAGATCCCCAGAGAACCAGGCTACAGTAGCTTTAGATGCTGATTCATCAAATGTTTGTGATGATCTGGGTCCATTAAACAGCAGGAGGCGCCGTTTTTAGTCTTTTAGGGCAGATAAACCAAAATATTAGTAAAAAACTCTTAAAGCCTAATGAACAGATTTGTAGCTGAAGCTGAATGTGGACCCAGCAGAGAGCCCAGCTTTGGGACCCATCATGTTTTACTTTCTTTAATTTAATCACTGATTATTATTTACCATTTTGCTTATTGTTTTATGATAATTTGTATTTAATGATTGTGTGTAGCTCTCTGGTCCTGTGGGAGTTTAAAGTGCTTAATAAATAACATGGTGTAGTAACTCAGGGGCCAGTATGGGGCCCAGCGGGGCCCCCAATGTCTCGCTCTAGTTTCTAACCTTACAGACTGAGACTCTCTGCTCACACATGCAGTTAAATGTAACATTTAGTCTGGTTTTATTGCCTGTGGTGCGTTCAGGGCCTGAAGGCTGACTAGAGCAGGACGGCGTTCTCTGGGCCTCCCTCTGTTGACAGACCAAACACAGCAGGTCAGGTTTACCAACGGCTCGGTCTCCAGGACCTCCTGGACTTTGGCCTCAGCGCAGCGCCGGGTGGACAGAGGACCGCTGACAGCAGGGAGCGCCTGAGCAAAACTCAGTAATGTTTACGTCTAACGGGGGGGGGGGGCAGAGGTGGAGACCACAGACGTCCTGCAGAGCAGAGATCATGAAGTTCCTCCTTCAGATCCCCGTGGAGGAGCTTCTCTGGTCCAGACCACCATGTTTACAGCTTCACCGTTAATTTCTTTATTTCTCTCATTGCAGCAAAGCTAACGTTCAGGTGAAAACGTTCCTGCAGCGTCTCATCCTAACAGGTTTAGGAAACTTTCATTTGCTTTTACCACAATATGCCAATAATTCCTTTAAAATTAACTTTTTTTAGTCATAAATCCGACGTAAAAATAAGTTTATTTACCTTACCCGCTCCTCTAAACAGGGAAGAACGTCATTAACGCGTTGCTAGAACGTCCCGCCTGGCTAAATGTGCCACATTTCCTGTAAGTTGGTTAGAAAGTAGAAGGTAACTGGAGGACCTGCGTCCACCTTCCACCAACCAGTGAGGAGATAGAAATCATCTCCACAGATCAGAGATGGAGAGCTGCAGCTCAGATGGACATGTTAGGGCCTTTAAGGCTCCATGAGAACCGGTTCTGTCCCACCATGAGGAACAGAACCCTGCTGGGTCCTTACCTGGAGCTGGCAGGTTCAGACCAGGTGTTTCAGCTGCAAACACTCCAGGAAGGAGAAAGTGAACCACTGGTGATTAAGCATGGAGGAGGAGGTGTCATGCTGGGGGCCTCCTCCTCCACAGGCCTTGGGTTGCAGGGAATCATGAACTGCATCATAAACTAGAACCTGTTAGATAAAATCTGCCGTCTTCTGCCATGAAACGGGTCGTCCAGCAGAATAATGATCCAGAACTTCTGCTCATGGCTCAGCAGACACAAAGTGTCCACCCAGGACCTGAGTCTGGTGGAAGTCTGGTGCTGTGGGTTAGCGGCTCCGTTAAATAATCAGGAGACAGAAAATCTGCTTTCACAGTGAGAAAAGGTTAAAAGTGTTGAAATAGATTTAAAATCTGTTAGTTTTTATAGTAAGATTCTAATTTGTGTCCTAAAAAAACCAGAAAACGTTTTAATTAACTTTATGTCAGAATTGGGTTAAGCTTCCGGCGTCGGCAGGAAAAACTGCAGCAACATGGAGACGTTTGATGATAAAGCCTGCAGAGACGTTCTGGACATTATGGACCCGTCTGTCCATCTGCAGGACGCTCTTCCTCTGGTTCTGACTGATTGATGCTCCTTTAGTTCAGAGACGCAGAAAGCTGAAGCTGATTCCTCCTGCAGTGAACCCTGACTTCATGACGTTTCAGCATCAGTCCCTGAATCTGGGTCCAGAACTCTGTTTGTTGGTCCGGTCCCAGGCAGAGAACGCTCGCTTCCTGCTCTGTGCAATATGAAAACAAATATTTGACTCCAAACTTCCAAAAGCTGAATACATAGAGCTCCTCATTTCACAATTTAACAACAACGTGCCAGTCGGCTGCAGAGATTCATGTCAGAACCATCTGGAAACGTCCCGTACTCTGACCCGCTGGACCTGCTGGCTGCATTAAAATATGACATTTAATCTTAATTTATGTTTAAATGACATGTGGGATCAGGAGGAAGCCGCTTAGTTTCTGTTCCAGTCAAGCCCAAAAGTATTCATACCAAGAAGTTTGTTTCTGACATCTATCAAAAAATCATAAAGCTCAGGAAAAGGCTCAATTTTTAAAAATGATGAGTTTTTATTTACATCTTTTTAAACAGGAGGTGAATATTTATCTTTTTATCAACAATCAAAGGAAACATCTTTACTGGAGGATTAGTAAGTGACTGTCCCAGAGAGCTGAGCGGCCTCCTGCATGTTTAGGTTGGAGGAACTCACTTTAATGCTAAAAACCCCAAAAAGAAACAAACAGTCAGCTTTGAGCTCAACAAATTTTTATTAACTTTTTTATGTTTGGGTTGCTGTTGTTTATTAAATTGCAGTTTTTATGTTTTTTTAATGCTTTTATTTATCATACAGGAAATCATCGTGTAAAACATATTATAAGATAAATATGCAACAGATTACTAAACACTGATGTAACATTGTTAAAATAAAATGAAATTACCTTTCCCTTTTTATGTATAATTATTTTTTATACTTTATTATTAAGTATCTTTTTTCTATAAAGCCAACATTTAAAGATCTTTTTGGTTTATTGTTTAATAATAAAACAAAGAACATAAATCACTTGAAACCACATAAATTACAGCTTTATTGACTTTAAACGACCTAAAGCTTCCCAACTAGAGCAGCTGATATTCACATGTTGCATCACACGCAGTCTGAGACTAGCTGAAAACAGCAAAGGTTCAGTTTATGGTTGGAGGCGCTAACTTGGCTGCAGTTCACAGTTTGAGCCACTAGGTGTCACTAAATCTGACATGTGGGACCTTTAACCCTCCTGTTATTCTGACAGCTTCCTCTCTCACCAGCAGCTGAAGCTCTTTCTGGAGGATGCGGTGGCTTCATGGCATTTAGGGATTGTTAGCGTGCTAGTCGATTATGCTAACTGTTTTTAGCGCATGCTAGTCGATTATGCTAACTGTTTTTAGCGTGTGCTAGTCAATTATGCTAACTGTTTTTAGCGCGTGCTAGTCAATTATGCTAACTGTTTTTAGCGCATGCTAGTTGATTATGCTAACTGTTTTAGCGCGTGCTAGTCAATTATGCTGTTTTAGCGCGTGCTAGTCAATTATGCTAACTGTTTTTAGCGCGTGCTAGTCAATTATGCTAACTGTTTTTAGCGCGTGCTAGTTGATTATGCTAGCTGTTGTTAGCGCTACAGGCTGCTCAGCGCATGAGAACAGTGAGCGACGCACCAAACAGGAGGAAGAAACTGAAGGAAGGGACTAAAATAGCGGCTAGTTACTTTAGCTAGCCGGTCTCTCTATGCCAGGCAGCCATGTTGTATTGAAAGCTGCTTCCTGTTGGGTTAAATTCTAGATTCACTTCAAATTTCTGAGGTGGTTAAACACTTTTAATTCAAAGTTTTTAGGATGATTTACACGTATCGAAGCAATGATCAGTCGTTCCTAAAGTTCTCCAATATCGGGCAAAAACAACATGTATAATAATTAATATTAAAGAAATTAAATATGTTACTATTATCTCACATTAAGTGTTTTCCTTCTTCTTTCTGGGCCTCTTTTAAGGAAGGAAAGCAGCTTAACGTGATCAGATCATCACCCAGCATTGGTACCGGGTCCAATGGACTATGAGACGATCAGTGGATCCAGTGGGTTCTGGTTCTGGATCACAGGAGCAACTAGCAGTAAACGGTCCTGACTGGTTGATAAACTAACTAACGATCTGTTAAAACCCGACAGAGTCAATTAACCAATGATTAATGAAACATTTCCTCTTGTTATTCTTCCAGAACCGGAACCATCTGCTAGAATTAAAATGTGGGCCCAGAAACCCAGAAGGTTGGACATTAGTCCTTCTGTGGTTCTGAAGAACTTTCTAGTCTTTGCTGGTATTCATTATTTCATCCTGAGGGGCTAAAAGTCTTCAATGGGGTTCAGAACCGGGTCCAGGTGGGGTTCTGGTGACCAGCATCCTGCCTTGGCCTGATGGAGACCATGTGGACCTGGAGGTTGGTCCAGGCGGACCTGCTTCAGATGTCCTCAGAACCAGAACTTTTCCGCTGGGTGGTTCTGGCCGAACCGGGTCCCTCGGCTCATGTGGAAAGCAGCTGCAGCTCCTCCAGACCTCCTAGTCTCGGTACCGCAGCGTGTAGTTCTGGCCCAGATTGTTGTCCCAGAACTCGCCCTCGTCGCTCCGCAGGAACACGGCGAAGTGCACGGCGGCGCTGGGGTCCACGCAGGGCGGCGTGGACATGGTGAAGCCGAACCGGAGCCCCTCGGCGCGCGGCTCCCCCGCCGGCACCGCCTGCGCGTCCACGTAGGACAGCCAGTCGTTGAAGGTGTACCTGACCCCGACCTCCCGCACCGAGCTGCCCCGCAGGACCCGCACCTGGCCCCGCACGTCGAACCGCGTGACGGTGAGCGTCTCCAGGCAGACGCGCAGCTCCCGGACGCGCCGCTCCGCGTCCCGCGGCTCCGGGAAGGAGGCCACCAGGCGGCCGGTGTCCAGCACGGACCTGAAGCTGTGGCACAGCCCGGCCAGGGCGTCCTGCTGCGGCGGCGGGAAGCTCCGGTGGCGGGACAGCACCTTGGAGGGGATCTGCGGCTCCTCCTGGGAGCTGAAGTGCTTGACGCTGGCCAGCGTCAGCCCCATGGAGTCCGCGAACTTCACCCGCTTCCTGCCGGGGTCCCCGTTCAGCAGCGCCGCCGGGTAGGCCGGCAGGGAGCGCGCTCTCCTCCGGTCCCTCATGAACTTCTCCAGGTGAGACGCGTCCTCCTCCTCCTCCAGGTCTCCGTCCTCCTCCTCCTCCTCTTCATCCTCCTCCTCCTCCTCTTCCTCGGCCTGCAGCCCGTTCTCCTGCAGGGCCCGGCCCGGTCCGCGCAGCGGAGGTGAGCGGAACATGGTGCGCTGCGTCCTGCTGGAGCTCCGCCGCGGCGCCGCTTCTATACGCACCCCGCCCCCTCCGGCGCGACAGCGGGGCGTGCGGAGCGCAGACAGCCGCAGCTGTTTATCCCCCCCCCCCCCCCATCAACCTTCACCTGTTTGCGTGCAGCGCAGAGGGAGGAGGGGTTAAAGAGCTGCCGCCATCAACAACAGGAGCTCAGCTTCAGCTTAAAATGACGAAACATTTGGAATAAATCTGAAATCTGAAAAGTGTGGTGTGTCTTTGACTCACAGCCTCCTGAGCTGCTGGTCTCTGCAGCTCCTCCAGAGCCATTATGGTCCTCCTGCTTCTCTGGTCCAGGTGGACGTCCATGTCCTGGTAGGTCTGCAGGTGGTCCATCCTCTCTCCAGGTCCACATGATGATCAGAACTCTGGGAGGTTCTGTAGAACCTGATCTGCTGGAAACTGGACCAGAACTTCCTCCCTGAACATAGGTGGGCTGTTTTTATTAACTGGGCTGAATTTCATTTAGAGGCGTCACAGTAGAGGGGCTAAATGGTTTTTATCTGTTGATGTGAGCAGAAACCACCAATGGTTGTTCTGGCACAGGGGTGTCCAAAGCGTGGCCCGCGGGCCGTTTACGGCCCACAGAATGATTTGGTGTGGCCAGCATTCAACCAAGATGGACACAAAATGGACCCAGGAGCACTTTCTATGCGGCAGAAGGTAAAAGGATGACGGCAGGACTAGCTGCTTTAGTGGAAACAGATAAAAGCTCTGAGGCAGTTTTCAGGCTTAGAAGATGAAGGAGAGCTCAGAGAGTTAGTGGTGGTAGAAGCTCAGCAGCAGCTGCGACTAGGAGAGAAACAGGATCAGACTCTGAGAGGCAGGAGCAGCAGCTGAGATGACCTCCACCCCCTGGACGGAGTCACTGTTATAAATACAAGCTTTGTCAGAAAGGAAAGTTTTAGGATTAGTCTTAAAAGTAGACAGGGTGTCTGCCTCACGGACCAAAACTGGGAGTTGGTTCCACAGGAGAGGAGCCTGATAGCTAAAGGATCTGCCTCCCATTCTACTTTTAGAGACTCTAGGAACCACCAGCAGACCTGCAGTCTGAGAGCGAAGTGCTCTGTTAGGAACATACGGGGTAATCAGAGCTCTGATTAATATAATAATAATAATAATAATAATAATAATAACAATGATAATATTTTTAATAACAACAATAATAATAACAATAATAATAACAATAATGATAATAAAATTAGGATAATAATAATAAAGATGATGATGATGATGATGATGATGATGATATAAATAATAATGATAATAATAATAATTATGATGATGGTAATAAACACAAATAATGTTAATAATAAGAATAAAGATAATAATAATAATAATAATAATAGAATAAAGAAAATGGTAATAAAATAATTATGACAATAATAATAATAATGTTGATGATGACGATAAAAATGAGAATAATGATAATAATATGATGATGATGGTAATAATAATAATAATAATGATAATGATAATAATAAAAACGATAACAATAATAATAATAATAATAATAATAATAATAATAATAATAGAATAAAGAAAATTATAATAATAATAGAGATGATAATAATAATAATAATAATAAAGACGATAATAATAATAATAATAATAATAGAATAAAGAAAATGATAATAATAATAGAGACGATAATAATAAAATAAAGATGACAATAATAATAATGATAATAACTCCACGTAAACTGAGCTTCCTCTTGTGAAACCTATTAAATCTCATTGATCGTACTTCTGCTCCTTTCTTCTGTAACGTGTCATAAAGCAGGAACTACACGCACAGTGAGGGGAAAACGTCATTATTATTATTTATCTTCTCAGAAGTTCATGGTTACATAACGCGGTGCGTCAGTCAGCGCACAGCAAACACGCATGATGTCACTCCTCCGCCATGGTGACATCACGCTGTGGTGAGAAACAGGGAACTGAAGGAAATGTTTTCATTTCTGCTAATTTTCCGATAAAAAAGAGTTTTCTGTTGACTTTCCAGTGAAGAGCTTTAACGAGCCAGAGGATCCATCCAGGGTTATATAACAGTGGGTCATAGAAGGTAAACCTCCACAGAGTCAACATGTCAGCAGTTTACAACAGAAAACCCTGATCAGAGCGATTAAATCAGTGAAAATGTTTTCTAAATGCCTTTAGATGTCAGCAGTTTAGATGGATGGAGAATAAAAGAATAAAAGCTCCTGGAGGAGCTCTGATGTTCAGAGAGGAAGCAGAACCAGCTTTCACTGCATCTTTACTGGGCAGAAAATGCTTGGAAATGATTTTTAATTGGCCTGTTATGAGGAAAAATAAGAGCTTTGACATGATTCAATATGTCAAGGATATTATGAAAGCTAAAACCCTCCCAAATGATGTTAAATATCCTAAAATAAGTTCTCTTCACTGAAGAAAGATTCATCATTTAATGAACACATAAAGGTCTGATTATGGCGAGACTAAAGTTTTGTCTTCTACACAGAGGAATGAGGAAATTGAACAAATTCATTTCAAATACAAAAATATGTTGCATAACATCAGTGAATTAATTGGTGATGATGTGAGATCCATGTTTAATAACTACATCCATGTAGTTTGATGATGATTGATCCAATATATTGATGAAGTCTTCAGGAATAGCAGACTTACACGCCTCCCAGGGTTCATCAAGGTTCTTTGGTTTCATCTTCCATGCTTCCTGCTTCATTTTACTCCAGACATGCTCCATGATGTTCATGTCTGAATGAGCTGACCAGTCCTGGAGCTCCTCCACCTTCTCCACCTTCTCCACCTTCAGGAACTTTGATGTAGAGATGGAGGTATGTGATGGAGCCCCATCCTGCTGCAACATCTGACCCTGTTATGGGTGGGAATGTCAAAGGTAGCTAATACTTCTTGATATTTTAGGACATTGACATTGCCTTTTCTTTCCTGCAAATCTCTGAACTGTTTTCTGGGTGAACCTCAGATCCATGCGGCTCCAGTAGGTCTCCTGTAATATTTGCAGCAGCTGTGAAGTAATTCAACCAAAGATTCGTCTGAGAAGTGGACCGTCTGCCACTTTTCCAGCCTCCATCCTTTTAGCAGGCTGGGTCTTAGCAGATGCTACATGTTTTTTAATTGCCTTTTGTTTAGTGCTGGTTTCTGGGCACTAATCAGACCATGGAGGCCTTTTCTAGCCAGAATCCTACCAGCTGTCCTGGTTAACCTGAGGTGACCAGGCCTGGTGGAGTTTCCAGCCAACATACGGTCCTCCAGAGCAGCTGTCTTTAGGGGTCTGCTGGACCTGAGCTTATCAAAAACATTTTCTTATTCTTTGTATTTGACACTGAGACACATTGAAGGTGTCGGCACCTCAGCGGTGGATCTGGTCCTCAGCCTCTTGATAATCACTTTGGTCTCAGGGTGAATCTCAGGCATGAGGTCAGAGGTCAAGCTGCAGCTGATTTGAAGGTTTGGTTGCTGCGGTTCTTTTTATACACACCCACTAATTGACTGATCAATTACTGATCACAGGTGAGGCTGTAATCTAGAACTGGCTGCATCACCTGACAAGGAGACAAAACTTTCTGTGTTCATTAAATGATGAATCTTTCTTCAGTGAAGAGAACTTATTTTAGGATATTTTACACCATTTAGGAGGGTTTTAGCTTTCATACGAGCCATTTCTAAAACCAATGGATTATTTAAAAGTCAGGTTATAAACTGTATATTCCCCAGGGAGACAGGAGATGATGGACCAGACGTTCCTCATAGATTTACCACTTACAGCCTCCCACCACTAGATGGCAGCATCTCCCCTCTTTAGCTTTGGACCTTTATTGTTTCCCCACAGCAGCCAAAATGAAACATACCTAAATTTCTTGGCCTGCATGTGATTTTTTTACCTGCTCCAAAATAAACCAATCATGCTGAGTTTTAACTGAACAAATAAGGCTGTCAGATTTTATTTGTAAAGACAAGACTTTTAAATTATTTTAGCTCTAAAAATCAAAAAGGGTTTTGCACATTTGCTGCATTAAACTAAACAGATCCAGTTTCCTAATTGCTCTGGGCTCTAATATTGAGAAAAATAAACTTGGTCTAGACTCAGCAAGAACCGGATTTGGGCCAGTTTCTTTAAAGATGCTTAGTTACATTCAGCTAAGTTTAATAAACTAATTAAAATAGATTTAGGGGCACCTAAAGTCTTTTTTTTTCCATTTGAAATTTAAATTGTAAATCTCCATTTGTGCTGCTGGCCTCTGCTGCTGTTCTCAACTTCATTGGTTTTTATTTCAGTTCTGACTTTAATTCAGGGAAGATGTAAAATAAATGAACTCCTGAACCATAAACAGGTTCTGATGCATCTGCAGCAGATGATTTTAAACTGATCTCAGATCTGAGTTTTATTCACATCCAGGGATCAGTAACCCATCAGTCCACAGGGTGGCGCTGCAGAGCTGTAACCCTGAGCATTAATCTGATGACCTCCAACATGATCTGAAGTAAACCGAACCTTTGACCAGACAGGGGTACTGAGAGATAATCAGATTTCAGAATAAAAGCTCTGACTGATCCAGTCTGAGAACATTTCCTACATTAAATCATCTTAAACTCCTGGTTTTATTTATCTACTGTTATTATTTCTTAACAATGATTTCAGGAGCTGCTCTCCACCCACATCAGAACCGTCCTCCAGGACCAGAACCCTCCATTATGCCTCCTGTTGGTTGATTTTTTTGCTTCTCTGATGAACAACAGACCCAAACGTCCAGCGGGTCGGTCCAGGTTCTGGTTCTTTTGGACCAGAGCCGAAGTAAAAACACACCACCAACATGTGAATCACCTTTATTGTATTAAAAAGCAGCTGCACTCTTACAGACTGACCGGGCTGGTTTTCTGGCTCCGGTCTGGACGGAGAACCTTGACACCATTGCGTCAGATATGGACCGGACTGAAGGTCCTTGAGCAAGGCACTTCCAGCTCAGGCTGCAGTCTGAAAGTCGATCTTATCTTGGAAAACCGTTTAATCTGAAGGGTTTATTCCGCGCGTCTGTCGGACGGAGGAACGGCGACACGTCTACCGTTTCCATCCTCTACAGAACAATTAGTTTACTAACTGTTCTAACTGGGTTTATTCTGTTACCAGGAAATCAAACCAGAACTTCTCCACTTTTGTTTAATATTTGAATTTAGTGCAGATGTATCTAAATGAGGCTGTTGGTTTATGAGCTGCAGTTAGACAGAATAAAGGAGGTTTGGGTTAGCTTCTAGATTTCCCTTCACACCAACACTACCAGCTGAGTTCTGCAGAACCGACGCGGACAAACTGGACTTCCTGCAGCATGACGACCGTTAGCTGCTGACCCACACGGAGGAACTCATTCATGTTCAGTTATCAAGCTATAAAAACACAACAAATTATACATCCAGTGCATTTCTGTAAGATTTTAGATCACAAAGTTTTCTGCTGAACGTCTAGATTTGGAAAATGGCCGACATTAAGGACTTCATTGTGATAATGCCATGTGATTGGTTGGTTAATTCAGAGCTGTCATGGTGAATCAGCGTAGAGCTGCTGCTTCTATCAGAGGCTGGAGGAATGTTTAGCATCACGCTGGTCCACAGCAGACCGCCGTCTGCTCTAGAGCCGCCGCAGGAGCCACAGCACCGAGCGCCGCCGATGACGACGTCACCGCGGCCTGATGGTGATGGCCATGATGACATCACTCGCTCTCTGTGGTGTAGATGCGGTACATCAGAGTCACGATGGCGGCTACCAGAGCGGGGATGATCATGTTGGACCACCAGCTGCAAGAGAAGAGAGCAGAAGTTACCAAACCACCAAGAAGCTAACCTACACCTGCCTACAGACCAACCAACTAACTGATCGACCAACTAACTAACCGATCAACCAACCTACAGACCAACCAACTAACTCATAAATCAATCAGTCTACAGACCAACCAGCTAACTGATCGACCAACCAACTAACTGATCGACCAACCAACTAACTGACTGACCAACCTACAGACCAACCAGCTAACTGATCGACCAATCTGCTAACTGATCAACCAACCTACAGACCAACCAATTAACTTATCGACCAACCAATTAACTGATCGACCAACCAACTAACTGATTGACCAACTGACAGATCAACCAGCTAACTGATCGACCAACCTGCTAACTTATCGACCAACCAACTAACTGAACGATCAACCTACAGACCAACCAGCTAAATGATTGACTAATCTACAGAGGAACCAGCTAACTGATTGACCAACCAATTAACTGATCGACCAACCAAGTATAGATAACGGTACCGATAAAATAGCAGATCGATAAGGCGTATGGGTCAGAGTAGTGGTATCGCTAAATCCTTAACGATACCCAGCTTTACCTACCAACCAACTAACTGATCGACCAACCAGCTAACAAACCAACTGGCTGAGTGACCAGCAACAGAATACAAACCAGTCAAAAGTAGTATTAAAACATTTCCAACCAGTTGGTTTAAGGCGTCTTAACCAAGCCTTCATCAGTACTGAACACAGTAGATGTCTCTCCTAGTTAACTAAACTAGCAACAACTATAACCCTGAAAGACACAGAGAAAGTAACTAGCAACCCAGACCAAACCAACCAACCAATCAATAAATACAATTTAACTAATTAGCTGTATCAGCATTGTTGTCTGATAACCAACTAGTTATCAGCAGTAACTCTGCTTATACACTACACTGGTAATGTCACACAGCTAACTGATCGGTCAACCTACAGACCAACCAGCTAACTGGTAAATGTTCAATAACTAGTCATACTGAACAGGAATACCAGATTTTTAATATCACATTAGATGGTTAACTAGTCATAACCCTCTAGTAACCAGCTGGTTAACAGCTTTAATGTTGAGTTAAACCTCCGGCTGATGGAAGAAGGACAGAAGCTCAACATGAACGCAGCAGGAAGCTGGTTCTGGTTAGCTGGTTCTGGTTAGGCCTTGTGTTAAACTAACCAGCCCAGAACTAACCGGGTCAATGTTTAACATGTTTACAGGTGTGGTGTGCAGGTACCTGGACTCCTCCTTGGCCGTGGTCACCAGCGTTTCCTGCCCAACACAAACACAGAGCAGGTGAGCAGGTGAACAGGTAGACGTACCTGAGTTAACCACCTCTGGGTTTACTACAGCTCACTAGTGACGGCTGCCTCCTACGTTTCCCATAATGCCCCTGACAGCGGCCCACTCACCACAGGCTTGGCGATCTTGTGCCGGTCGTCCTGCAGAGACAGACACAAAGGGTTAATCAGTGGGCGGGGCTTGGGGGCGTCCGCCGCCGTCCTCTGGGACTCACCGGGTGCAGCTCCCCGATCACCATGCTGGACGCCATCTCCCTGGCGTCCGTGGAGTGGCCCACGTCCTCGAAGCTCTCCGTGGCGTTGCCTCCCGCCTGCTCCCTCAGCACCTCCTCCCCGCCTGGATGCTGCAACAGCAGAACACAAACTGTACCAGCGGTCCAGAACCAAGTCACCCCCCCCTGACCTTCAGTTCCTTATGGGTCCCTTCCAAGACGTTCTACAGACGTCATCCTTCAACCAATCAGCTTCTGAAGGCCCCGTTCTCCTGGAATCACCTCCTCGGCGCTAATCGCCGGTCAGACTACGTCGTCTGCAGAAGTTAAATCGGTTCTGGACAGAACCTGGAAGCCTGGGCGTGGAACCTTCAACCAGAACGCAACCTTTAACCCTCTGGGGTCTCTCCATGATGTTCTACATCTGGGTTCCTGCCTCCGATAAAAGCCGTTTACAGACCGACATGCAAACCTTTTATCTTCATTTTGTGATGTCATCGTCACATATAAACACAAATTATCACAGATTTTCTCCCCCTAAACGTCCGTCTCGGAGTCTACAGAACCTGAGGAAGCTGGTTCTGTTGGGCTGCGTCTAAAAGAACGCTTCACTTTAAAGCTGCTGGGGATTAAATGGGTAATTAAACCGTTTGTGTCTGACAGGTTCTCTAGAAAAGGTAAAAACAGAAAAATATTGACAAATGTCTTCATCTGTTAGACGGCCAAAAGGAATCAGATAGATAGATAGATAGATAGATAGATAGATAGATAGATAGATAGATAGATAGATAGATAGATAGATAGATAGATAGATATAGATCTTCTCTGGAGCAGAACCAAGATCAGGGTCTTCGGTTGGATTCCTCCTTGGGCCAGGCAGCAGCCCGTGGGCCCAGAGCGGCAGGCTGCTGGGGGCCCGGAGCATCAAGGTTCTGTGTGGTGAGAACAAGGAGGCTCTGGAGGAGGTCCAGTCCTGGAAGAACCTGTGACCCTGCAGAACCTCCTCTCCACATGATGCTGACGCAGCGATGCGTGTTCTGTCCACGTCAAACAACCCGGCGGTCCACACCCTCCCCGGTCCAGCCTGATCGGATCAGTCAGATCTCCAGGAGCGCAGGCCGAGCCTCCTGCTGACTCCTGATTGGCTGCCTGGCCCGGCTGGAGGACACGCCCCCCCCCCATCCCCCCCTCACCTCTGTGCTGACTGCTCTCAGGCTGGCTGGAGGCCAGGGACCAGAGTCCAGACGGCAGTTTGCTATTGTGTGAAAGTTCCTGCAGGAGCAGATATCAGGTAATAAATGATCATGGAAGGGAGGCGGCCTCTGAGGTCAGAGGTCAGCGGCTTATTCTCCCATCAACACCCAGGACACCATGAACGCATCACTGGAAACCAAACAGCTGATTGGTCCACAGCTTCTGAGAGCAGAACCTGCTGGATCCATTAAATCAGCTTCAGGGTAAAAGAGAACCGGATCAGTCCTGAACCCTGGCCTCCTATTGGCTGATGGGAACCACAGCTGACCATCAGCTGCAGCCAATAGGATCAGTTCATCAATTAGACCCATTTCAGGTGCTTGAATAGAGCAGGTGAAGCCAGGTTCCTCTACGCTGCGACCTGGACGGATGGATGAAGGATAGAAGTAGTGCTGGTCTGGACCAGAATTGACCCAAACACCTGAGATGACTGCAGGTAGATGAGCAGGTAGAGGAGCAGGTGAGAAGCAGGTGAGAAGCAGGTAGAGGAGCAGGTAGAGGAGCAGGTAGAGGAGCAGGTCAGACCCAGAGTTCTGGCATCAGGAGGAACCTGCAGCAGCTTCATTCTCAGCATTCATCAGGTCTGAGAAAAGGTTTCTGTGGATCCCTGAGCTAAGCTTTCCCTTTAAATACAACATTAAATAATAATAATTATTATTATTAAAGGGAATAATAATAATAATAATAATAATAATAATAATAATAACAATAATAATAATAATAGTAATAATAATAGATGTTCAGAGAAGGAGCCACATTAAACTAGCAGACACCGTCTAAGGGCCCCGGGCCCCTCACAGCTCTGCTGCGCCTCTGTTCTCGCCTCCAGAACCGCAGATTGAACCCAGATAAAGCCTGAGAGGTTGTGGGTTCAACTCCGGAGGCAGAGGGCCGAACCTTCTCCTCACCTCGTCCAGGAACTTGGTGACGTCATAGACCTTGTTGTGGATCAGGATCCAGGTGGACTTGAAGGAGTTCTGCGCCTCGATCTCTGACAGCCTGAAGTACTTGACTCCTGCGGGGCTTTTCTCCTCCTCTTCCCCCATCTCTGCCTGCCTGACCCGGTTAGGAGGAGCAGCGGAGGAGCAGCAGGAGGAGCAGCAGGAGGAGCAGCAGAGGAGCAGCGGAGGAGCAGCGGAGTAGCAGCGGAGGAGCAGCGGCTACTCGGCCTGGAGGAGGTTGTGTAATCCCGGGGAGAGTCCGCACCGCGACGCCGACATTTACCACAAACTCCGCACCAACTTCCAGCGGCTCTACTTATGCTGGTCAAGCTCAGCCCCGGACAAACTGCTTCCGCTCCGGCTTTTCAAAATAAATTACTGCTTGGGTCGGGGTGTTATAGCTTTGTGTCACGGGGGCCACAACTGTGTGGTAAAAAGTATTCAAGGGGCCAAAAAATGTTATTAAAAAAACAAAAACTATTAACCTTTACAATATTATCATTAAACAAAGTAGTCAGCCTTTCTTTGTAGATAAAAACTAACAACTTAAAAGTGTTTTACATAGTTGCCTTATTGAAAAATGGGCGTCCAGGTTGCAAATTATTTTGTGCTTTTCTTTAAAAAAAAATAAAAATAATAAATAAATAAATAAATAAAAAAAATAAAAATAATAATTGACAGAAGTAGAATCTATTCTCAGCAATAAAACTAAAATTAAGTTTGTCTTTATTTGAGGACACTTGCTGTAAGTTAAGTGATTTTAGATCAGATTTTGGAGCATCACAGTCTGCATTTGAATAAAGGTCATTGAATACATGTGATCTTGTTTACTATGAAACTAAAGGCAATGTAAAAAAACAGGTTATTAAAAGACAATTGCTTTGTGCTGTACCATACTACATTGTAAGATTTTAACTTTACAATAATAATTTTGCTCCAATTAAAGCTAAAAAAGCCGTTATCTGCATCAATATCTGTGATGGTGGGATAAACCTTTCTTGAACTGCCATCAGTCAATGGGCCACAAATGGCCCCTGGGCTGCACTTTGGACACCCTGGTTTAGGTGTTATGATAAAATGGGTAAATACAAAAAAATACATTTCATTATGATCAGTAATTCTCCAGCGGCATCTATGTTTACTACGTTAATTAATCAAAAATTAACAAAAACAAAATTCTGGAGTAATTATTAAGCATTAAGCAGTAAATTGTGGAATAGGCAAAAGTATTCAACATTTAAACTGACACATGCTCTTTTATTTTTATTTTTTTTATTTTTATTTATTTATTTATTTATTTTTTTCAGTATCTCTTAAAACAGATTTTTTTTAAAGAACGGTTTTTATACATGTTTATTTATTTATTATCATCATCATTATTATTTTTTTCTCTTATTTCAAATTTTTATTGTGAATATAATGTAACATGCTTCTTTATGTATCTATTTATTGTCTTATAATGGAATTTTTATAGTAGTGTTATGTGTGAATGCAGTGTGACACATAGTTTGGACTATGTAGCAGCCAGAGTCTGTAACCCAAATCAAATTTCCCTTTGGGACAATAAAGTTAATCTATCTATCTATCTATCTATCTATCTATCTATCTATCTATCTATCTATCTATCTATCTATCTATCTATCTATCTATCTATCTATCTATCTATCTATCTATCTATCTATCTATCTATCTATTAAATCACTGCTTGTAACAAACAGATAAATAAATAAATGGTCTACATAAGAGCCTTTCCGGAGGATCATATAATGAAGAAGTGTTTTATCGCGGTTTGATTATGTTTTACCGTTGTTATTTTATTTCAGTTTATTTTAACACTTTTGTTTTGGTCACATTCTGGGATTTTAATGTGAAATCGTCACATTTGTTCTGGTCAGGACGTGATTAAGCATCGCTGCTTCATGTCACCAAACACGGACCGCGGTACCGCCCTCAAACTTATTCCAGCGCTCCGATTGGCTCTTCCCTTCCTTATCTTCGAGGAAGCGAGTCGCTGATTGGTTGTCCTCGCACGTCAATCATCACCCGCCTCTGCGAGAGGAATGTGGGGCGAAACAGGCTAAAGTTCACCAAAGTTCAACCGTTTTCAAGGAAACCGCCTTGTCACGCAAGGAGTCCACCTTCTCACGCAAGGGTTGGTTAATCTCACGCATGACACGTAGTGAGTTTTCAGCTGACCGCAGGGTCAGAGGGCGCTAGAAGATCAGGGTTTTAATGTGGACTTCCTCAGAGCATGAGCGGCCTGTAAAGTGTTAGGAGCAGAGCTTCCTGTTTAACAGACAAGCTTTGTTTTCTCAGGATAGGTCTCCGGCGGGAAAACAAGCGCCGCTTCCAAGTCAAAGATGGTCTATTTTAGAAGATGCTACACTGCTTCAGAGAGGAAAATCAGTCAGACTTCACAAAAATAATAGAAATAGTTACATGAATGTGATTAAAGATTATACAGGAATACAGCCTCGTTCACTCAATATATATCAGCACATTTTATGGAAAACAACGCTTAAAACAAACAAAATACGTCACGGGTGAAATAAGAAGGAGTGAAAACTCGTCCATTGTTACCCAGCTTTGGCTTGAGCAAAGGGATTAAAAGATTTTTATGCTAATTTTAATTTAATAATAATAATTTCATTATTTCTCTCACAACCGCTTTGATTGTAAGAAGTTTTCCATTCAGTAAACGCGAGACCGTCGTAGAGCAGATTAAAATTTTACGTTTCAGTCAGAAATATCAACATTAAAATCTACAAATTAGATTCAAGCTAGTTTATCTTGATTTTACTGTGGACTTAAAGGAGTCACAACGAGGTGAGCAATAGTTTTTCACACTTTTTTCATTATTTCTACCTCATTAAAAGCCAATTTGTTGTTTCATGGTAGATGTGTAATTAATATTTAAGTGCTAAATTGTTTGTTAGCTTTAGCCACTGTTGCTATAACTTTTGCTAATGTCACTGGTTTTAGCTAATTATACTGACACTAATTTGTACATTTTTTAATCTTTCACAACCTGCAGATTAGAATTTATCTGTTCACGAAATTATTAAATGGAAATATAATACAATTATTTATGTAAAATAGAAGAAAAAACCTTAAAAAAGAATATGTAAAAAGTAAATAATTGTGTACTTTATAGACATATAAAGTACCTAATTTTATATATATATATATATATATATATATATATATATATATATATATATATATATATATATATATATATATATATATATATATATATGGTCGTTCTGTCACTGGCGGACCAAAGGATGCCGGTAAAAGATGATTTTGTGCTGCCTTTGCAGGATGAGTGGAGTCAACCCAAAGTCGTTGTTCTTCCTGGGACTTCCTGATCTGAACCAGTTGGTCTGCGTCACGCTGAGTCTGCAGGATGAAGAAGACCAGGAGCCCAGGAGCAAGCAGATCAAGACCTGCAGGTGAATTTACACCTGAGCGTTTATCTCAGACTCATCATAAATTACTCCTGCTCTGTATGTGATTAAATGGATACTGCTGAGGTTGCCATATGTGATTTATTTTTTTGTATTTCTTCCCAGAGAGCTGGTGCTGCTGTACTCTGACATCCTGGCCTGTCCTGCTCTAGACTCCCTCACTGATATCACAGCTGTTATGGCTGTAAGCGACGCACACATCAAACATTTTCTGTCGTTTAGCAAAACTAAAAAATATTATGCCAGAAAACTGATGGAGAATCTTCAGTATTTCAAAATCAGAACAATAATATTCATAAAGTCTCATGTTAAGGTCAACTAGCATAACCTTATTTTCTAACATAAGTGCTCACATGGATCCCTGTTTTCTTTTCTAGGAAGTTCTGAGCTGCATTTCAATGTGAGGAAGTTACACATTCAGAAATGTTTTAAAATCAGGTGCATCTTATCAGTGTTATCCTAATATTACCACGTTAATGTTGCTCAGAATCTGAACTAATAGATTTAAAAAAAATAACACCTTAAATCTTCCCAAAAGGTGTTTAATTAACATTTTACACAATTAGTTATTAGGGCTGAACAATTAACCGCATTTTCAATATAATCGTGATTTTAAAATAACGCAATTTCCAAATTGCAGAGGTCTGCAATTTTTGGCTATATAACAATTAGGGAATTAGACACGTCCGTTAGGTGTCGGTAAAATGTCTGAAGTGGGTTTGCCTCCACATGGAAGGGAAGACAGTTGCAGCAGTGAGATAATCTAATTTTATTACTTGTTTTAGAGTTTATATAATCTAGGGCTGGGTATCATCTAGGATGAGCCGATTCGATACGATTCTCGATACACAGCTCAGCTTGCTTTGATTCCAATATCGATATTTATTAATTTGAATTAATGCTCAGTGATTCAATCACCAAAATCAGCCAAATATTATGTTTATGTTCTATTTATTGATCACAGACATATTAACAGGAAAATAAAGTGCATTTGCTTCAATGCATTTAACGTGTCACAGAAACCAAAAATGTGCCCAAACATCTGATTTTAGGGACAAAGGAGTTTCTAAAATCCTGTCGGCCGTTCCACAAATTCGTCTCACTTGCTCTCCTTCGCTATGAACTGTAATGGTTGCGCTGTAATAACGCCCCCTAGAGGTTGGGAGGTATATCGATATTGAAAGCCAGAATATCGATATTAAATCGTTTTTAAAAATATCGATATTAATCTTTATATCGATTTTTATGCACAGCCCTAATATAATCATACATAGCATTAAGTACAGGTCAATCAGTTTAATACATAGACTTGCTTGTTGGTTGCACTTTATGTTCAACAAGGATCGACGTCCAAATCAACTAAAAGCTGTTCTCTTGAATAATATTCTGATTAATAGAAACATTAAAAGTTCATATGTTTAAAATAGTCCTTGTTTACAAACATCTTTATTTAGAGGCCATTTTTGTTGCTTGTGGTTAATGTGGAGAAAAGTCAAAATTGCAATTTTTATTGAAATATATTGTAGGCAGAACGCAATCATTACTGCTCCGAGTTTAGATGAAGCAGTAGAGATTGAGTTTAGATCTTTTAGCAACTAATCCACATGGCGAGGAAACAAATTGATTTGTTGTTTGTATATATTTTGAAACACATGATAAATTAAAAAATCGTATTAAATCACAATATTAAGAAAAAAGATCGCAATTAGATTATTTTACAAAATCGTTCAGCCCTACTAGTTATTGAGGCTCTAATCTGTGGAACAAAAACAAAGTTTATTAAAAGAAACAAAGGTAGTAGACAGTTAAATAAATATTAAAAAGAAACAAGGTGTAGGCTGTGATAAATGATAAACTGGTATTATTATGTACTAACAGAATGTAAACATTATGTCAGAATGATGACAGAGCGTTTTAGCGCTGGTGGAGCTGCAGGGCGTCTGCTGCAGGAGCAGGAAGCTGCTGCAGGAGCAGGAAGCTGCTACAGGAGCAGGAAGCTGCTGCAGGAGCAGGAAGCTGCTGCTGGTCCTGCAGCGCATCAGGAGACGCTGAGATGTGACCGATAGGTGGAGGAGCGTCTCACGCACACGTGTGGAGCCTGCATGCCAGGTCTGGCTGCTCACACGCTACCTGCATCCACACAGAGGCATGCAGCAGCAGCAGGACAGGAAGACCCCCCCGTCCTGCTGCAGATTGTAATCATTCCTGCTGGATGACGTTTCCCCTTCAGGTCAGTAAAAGTTTACGGCTGCTCAGATCCTTTCAAGGCATTCAGGTCTCAAACCTTCGAGGAAAATTACAGCTGATGTCGGAGGCATTCAGGGTCAGAGCAGAGTTACAATACAACAGAAAAAAATGTGAATTATTTTAATTTGTTTCTGTGAAGCTGAAGCGTCTGTTGATCCTAAACTTTCCTCCCATTCCAGGAAAGATAAAAACCTCAGAGCAAATAAAAACAAACAGTTTCTCAGCCAGAGGTTAATGTTTCAGAGACATTCAGGTTTCTTCTTTTACGTTAATTCTCTAAAATAACCCCTGAAATCATGTAACGATTGCGTAAAATCATCTAAGCAGGGAGTCTGAGGCTGAATGGGACTTTAGGAGACGGCAGAAGAAGTCTGGGCTCCTTATCAGAGAAATGCAGAGAGAGGTTGGCAGGAAAAGGGAAGGAAGCGTGACGATCAGAGGAGCAGAGACCTTTAAAGGCTGCAGGAGTTCAGCTCAGCTGCAGCAGCGCTGGTGACCCTGAGGAAGAGGAGAGCAGAGCATGTTTGGTCCAACAATAACGCTGATATCTCTGACCTTAACCTGCTCCTCCTCTCTGTGGGTTAGGGTTAAATGTTAAATGTCTCTGAGGATGAAGTAGTTTAGTTCTGTAGAACGTGTTTCATGCATTGTTCTTTAAATCGGCAGATCTGTTGCTGTCTTTAGATCAACATCCTGGGTGCATGTCAGACGTGAATGTTTTAGCTTCTACTCTGGCTTTTTAACCTGGAAACATTAAAACACGTGAATCTGCATGTTGTCTAACTGCCTCCTGATGTCTTCCTACAGTCCCAGTTTTTCCAGTCGGGCGTCCTGCAGGCCTTTGCAGCCAGACAGCGCCTGCAGGTGAGCTGGTCTCATCATACCTGCAGTCTTTGGTAACTGATGGATGTCATGCTGAGCTGCTGTGTGTGTTTGTAGCTGGGCGGTCCTCAGAGAGCCCTTCCAGGTGATCTCCAGTGCTGCGTCTCCTACTCCCTGATCGCCCGGCTGCCCCCCCGCTGGAACAAAGCAGGACTCTACCTCCTGGCCGGTACGTCACAGTGGACGTTTCCACTGTCCGCCATGCTGCAAGCTCCAGCTTCAGTCTGGAGGTTTAAAACAACAAAAAGTCCGACTAGATGCAGCCACATATCAGCTGTTCATCCTTTATTTTTAGATATTTACATTTAAATCTGTTTTACAGCTTGAAGAGTTGAACAGAAGCAGAACATTTACACACTTGCTCAGAAGTTCAACCATGAAAAGGAAATATAGAAAATACAGAAATAAACATGGGAACTAATATGATTTTTACTGATATATATATATATATATATATATATATATATATATATATATATATATATATATATATATATATATATATATATATATATATTAGGGCTATATGATATAGAAATATATAAACATGAATTTATATATATAAAAATACAGAAATATATGGATATAGACGATATAGATAAAAAGCATATTGGTAAAATAGAAATCATTTTGATTAAGATCACTTATTATCAAAATAGCTTCAAAATATATATTTCATGTGCAGCCATGACCATTGTTTGCTTTTGTTTAATGATCTAGTTTTAGATAAAACAATGAATTTAAACTGAACTCTTTATTAACCAACTTTTTACCATTTTAAAAAATAAAAATAAAAAGAACGATGTTCTCTCTGAACTCTTTGAAGGGGCGAAGCTTGGTTCCTGGGTATGTGTTGTGATTGGTTGGGAGGATGTAATGATGTAATATTAAGATAGATGATTGGCTAGAATGCAAAAGGAAGGAAAACTTATTCTGTTGAAGTTTTTATTGACCTTTTTTCTCGTTGATCCAAACGATTATCGATCGATATATATTGTTATTGAATTATCACATAATTATTTTAAAACTAGTAACAAGAAGAGTGATAAAAAACTAAAGATGGTAATGTAAAAAGTAGGGCTGGGCAAGTTAACGCGTTAATTCATTAGACTATTAACGGCGATATTTATTTTATCGCGCATTAACGCATGTTGCTCACATGCTTTCAGTCAGTGTCAGTCAGCATGCGCGCTGACTGCAGCGCGCTGTCTCACGGCAGCACTCTGGTGCTCCCCCCATAGACATCATATACGTAGACGCCCCATTGTACGCTGCCGGCTGCTGGGCCGACGTGCCTACAGGGCGGCCATCTTGGTTCAGACCACAGATCAGACGGCTGCTGTCAGAATGAATAGGAGGCAGCTCAGATCTCATTTTAATCATGTGTTCACAATGCTCGTGACCTTTCAGACAGATTACACATATTTATTCAGAACCAAAACTATTTAAACTGAAGTCAAACTGAATGAAAAATGTACACGCACTTACATATTTTGCAGTTACATATTAATCTAATATACACACAAATTATACACACATAAATCTCTCTGTCTTTCTTCCTATATATATATATATATATATATATATACACACACACACACACATTGGATATATATACTGTATATATAGGCTAGATACACAGACACCGATCTACAGACAACAGCACTGATATACATAGGAGAAAAACTATATACAGGAAAGTGAGAGCAGAGGTACCCATAACAGCATTTAAAAATTATATAATACAAACCGCAATCTGGGGGGAAAAAATCAACAAAAAACCTAATATCGCATCTTAGAATCAAATACATTACAAAATCATAGCAAAAACTGTATAATATTTTACCCCCCCCCCCCTTCCCCTTCCATCCCTGCTACCCATTAGCACATATTGTGTTTAAGCCGGAAAAACTGTAACTGTAAAGCATGAGGATTATCTATCATAAAATCTTACTTATGGAAGGTAATTCCCCAGAATCTGGTTTCTAGTATCCTTTTATTTGCGCACCCATAAGCGGAGTTAAAGTCGGGCTTCCTGGGACGGAGCTCTGGAAGTTTGCTTACTTTCAATACAAAATAAAAATTATTTATTAAGTTAGACAATAATTTAATTCAATCAATTGGTCCCATGTAGCCCCTAAAGGGGTGACGTTTTCAGTCAGTTGATTTATCTGGAAATCGGGTGAGAATTCACCGGATACAGAGTGTCTGAAAACATAAAGTACATTTTCCTGAATTGACGCGTATTCTGTCTGACTGCAGCTTGGTCTGACCCAAGATGGCCGCTCTGTCGGCACGCCTCTCACCCGAGGACGCGGCTTCTACGTATTCTTGTCTGTGGCTCCCCCTCCCCTCTCGTACATAGCTCAGCGGCGCCAGCCAATCAGCACGCAGGCTCAGCCTGGCCCGCCCACTCAGCTCTCACACAAACTTAACACACAAACAGCTGAGAGAGACCGCAGCAGCGGAAAAACATGAACAAGGGAAGTAGCACCGTTTGGCTTTATTTTAATATCGTAAATGAAATCAAGCTGTATGTTTTGTAAAAAGCCGGTTAAATTCAGTGGAAACACAACAAATTTATCTAAGCACGTGAAAAAACATGAAAACGTCGAGCCACAGAAACGGAGAGAGGAGACGAAACTTCTGTCATTGCCCCGACAGACCCACAGACGTCTCTGACTGAGGCGTTTCAGTCCTCCAGGGAACATCCAGGTAGATCAGAGTGGTCATCTTCAGCAGCAGTTCATGTTAACTTTCAAAGTAGATATTATCTATCATATGTTACTGGAGCCCACACATAACATGTAATTAAGACCTTGAAAGAACCCAGTACATATATTAAAAAGTGTTATTTAAGATAAGATAACATTAGCTAATCCTTTTTTTATCCCACGACAGGGAAATTTATAGGATTAAAGCAACAGGCAGGTGCACACAACACAGGCAAAATTACATAAGGATTTGAAATATATAAGAGGTGGACTAGCGAAAAAACACTGAACATAACATTTTTGTTATTATTATTATTATTATTTAATTGTAATAATAAAATAAAAACCACAAAACCCAAAAGGTCAACAGTTTCATGATACATCAAGCTTAGGGACTGGCTAATATACAACAGGTCAAAAAAGGCCATATTTTGGCTGCAGTGCTGCTGTTCTCTGATGAAGAAAAGATCAACTAGAGCACTAAATTCAATAGATGGGTTGAAAATATCCAGTATAAAATAAGATAAGTGCTACAAATGTTACAACACTTTTGTTCATATGGCAGCAGAACATTAAAATAAAAGTGCTCTTTACACTACTTTTGAATTCATTCTTGGAGTTTGCGCATACAATGCGATTAATCATGATTAATCGGGCAAATTATGCGATTAATCGCGATTAAAAATTTTAATCGTTGCCCAGCCCTAGTAAAAAGACATCAGCAGGAGAGATGTGTGTGTATTTATGGATTCAGACAGGCGGTCTGACTCCTCTGACTCCTCTGACTCCTTTGACTCTTCTGACTCCTCTGACTCCTCCTGCAGACCCCTCCCCCTCCTGTTACATCAGGTGTGCCCCAGGCCTCAGTCCTAGAGTCTCCTCTCTTCATTTATTGACTCCTCATCATCTTGCATCGCTCTGCAGATGACACACAGTTCTCCTTCCACACCAAACCCAGCCTGGCGCTCCTGCTGCTTCTTTCCTCGCCTGCTTATCTGACAGAAAATCTTTGGCTGATTTCCTCCAAAGATCAAACTGCTGGTAGGAAGCAGATCTACAGGTCTCCCTGTTTCTCCTCCCCTCAGGTTAAACTTTGGGTTTCATTCTTTACAGCTCCCCATCATTTCAGGCCTGCATCATCATTATCACTAGTTCTGCATGTTTTCACTTCCAGTTAAATCAAGAAAGCCATTCAGCCTTGTTCTGTAAACAGTCAGACACACCCAGTACCCCCCCCCCCCCCTTATCTCTGTAATTAGCACATGCCCCCCCCCCCCCCCCCCCGCCCCTCCCGGTCCTCCTATGTCCAGCTGCCTCAGCTCCACCATGAGGAGAGCAGCCATGAAATCCTCCTCTCTGTCACCTCGTCTCACTTTCTCTGTGTTAAACCGCGTCTTTTCTACGCAGTGATGCGCTGACGGGCTGTTTTTAGATTAATCAGTATTATTGTGAGTCCCGGCTGTAATGGCTGCACCCAGGCAGCGTGTTTGTAGTTTATTAGGATCAAGGCTGCTGACGGCGTCTGATCAAAGCTGCATGTTGGTGTCGCAACAGCTGCAGCCTTCACCTTAGACCTCGTTAGAGGAAACGTCCCTGGAGCTCTGCGCCTGCGCTGCTATGTGCAGCACCGACTCTGGGAGAACCCTGAAACCTGAAACACATAAAACCTGAAACCCTGAAACACATAAAACCTGAAACACATAAAACTCTGAAAACCCTGAAAACCTGAAAACCGGTATTTATACGGCCTGAATGTAACCACAGCGATGCCAGACGTGTCCCTCTTCTCCTCTTTATCTAGAAGTTCAGTTCTCCGATTGTCATCAGTGACACATAAAGTCCCTTAAATGATCATTTAAGGGACTTTAATGCCACGGCCTCCATAAAAGCAGGACTGTGATGGTCTGCAGCACAGCGCCAGGGCGGGAAGACATCAGCAATGGCCTCAGAGCTTCAACTGTTGCTGCTTAGTCAGATTTACAGCAGAAAGGCTAAAACAAAGAATCATGGACCGAGGTCTGAGTCCATCTGTCTGAGACCTGCAGACCGGGTCGTCAGCAGAACCGTGATCCAGAACACAGCAGCAGGTCCACAGGGCGGTAAAGTGGGAACAGAACCTTTTCTCTCTGTACTGGTGCTGCAGACGTTCTCCTCTGTTTCCAGGAGACTTCCTGATGGAGACAGGGAGGCTCGACGCCGTCAGTAAGTTTTCATCCCCGCTCCGGCGCACGGGTCCAAGCCCAGTTTCTGGTTCTGCTTATCCGGGTCTCTGGTTCTGTTTGTCCGGGTCTCTGGTTCTGCTCGTGTTGCAGGCATGGAGCTGAGCACCAGCGAGGGCCAGCTCTGCTTCAGCCTTGAGGCCTACTCCGTGCGGCTGCCTCCCCCCACGGTAAGAAGCCCTGAGGGGGGGGGGGGGGGGGGGGGTTCTGACCGGTAGGACCGGTTCTGACTGAGACCCGGTTACCCAGAACCTCCCTGCGTGTGTCTTGTTCTCAGCTGGAGGACTTTGAGCTGCCGGCGCTGGTCCTCAGGAGGTTCTGCAGCGATCCTGAAGCCGTCCTCCACCTGTCCTCTGCTGGTCGACCCATCTGGTGTCACGTCCTGCCCAGGTGAGACAGCGCCACCTGCTGGACCTCACCGCCACGACGGGCGGCGAGGTCCACGGGCCATCAGAACCGTTTTAAATTCTTTACAGAATAATGTAAAAATGTTCCAGTCAGAGATCTGACGAATCCTCATGCTGACAGGACTGCTGGCAGTTTTCAGCTCATGTTCATGTTTTCATGCTAACATTTAACTTCACAGCATCAGAGAATATCTAGTTTTTATTTAATTTACAGAAATGTGCACCTTTTATCACAGAAAATGTTGTTTTCTTGCAGGTTTATGGCTCTGATGTCAGAGAATGTGAATATTTTTTTAATGTGTGAAGTTAATCTATAAATTATCAGTGTTCTGGTAGATATTGTCTCCTCTGTGGCCACGATGTTTATAATGGCTCTGATGGTTTTAGAGAGCCGCACAGAGGAGCTCCCTCTTTAATATATTATAAATAATATAATATAATATAATATAATATAATATAATATAATGTAATATAATATATTATAATATATTATATTATAATATATTATATTATAATATATTATAATATAATATATTATAATATAATATGTTATATAATATATTATAATATAATATAATGTTATATAATATAATATAATATAATGTAATGTAATATAATATAATATAATGTAATATAAAATATTATAATATAATGTAATGTAATATAATATAATATGATTTAATATAATATAATGTTATATAATATAATATATTATAATGTAATATGCTGCTTTGTTTCTCTCATGTTTGCATTGTTGCGTCTGACTGATATCTGAGCGGAACCGATAATAATAGTTGATAGTAGTTAATAGTTATCTATAGTAATTGATATTAGTTAATAGTTATCTATAGTAGCTGACAGTAGTTGATCTAATGTGAGTCTGGCTCTGATTAACAGCACTCAGGGTGTGATGCTGCTGCCCACCAGCAGGTGGAGCTGCAGCTCCGTGTTCAGCCGCCTGCTGCTGTGGTTTTAGGCTGTTTTCATTCTCTGCAGCATGAAGAAGGGTCAGATCATCACCATCAGCCGCCAGCTGCCCCCAGACGGACCCTTTCGCACCTACAGAGACCTGCAGAGCCACTGGAACCGGCTGGTAAACGCCGACCCGTCCCGTGGTTCTGGTCCTCCGCCATGCTGGACCGGTGCTGACCCGGTGTGTCTCTCAGTACGGCTACAGGCTCCCTGACCTGGAGCAGCAGGAGACGGTGTACTGCAGCGTCTACTTCAGGCCCGTGGGGGACAGACTCTTCACGTATCCTTTGACCCAGAACCTCTGGACCAGAACCGAGGACCGGTCCAGATCCTCCAGATTGGGTCAGATTATACAGATTATTATAGATCGGTGAGAAAGTTTCCTCTCTAAGGAAACCCAGCAGGTTGCATCAAGTCTCTCCAAGCAGCATTCACTCCTCCTGAAAGAGCGTAGAGCCACAGTGGACAGTCGTCTGCATTGTTGATGGCTTTGCAGCAATCCCTCATACTGAGCATGCATGAAGCGACAGTGGAGAGGAAAACTCCCCTTTAACAGGGAGGAGAACCTCCAGCAGAACCAGAACCAGGCTCAGTGTGAACGCTCATCTGCCTCCACCCACTGGGGCTTAGAGAAGACAGAGCAGAGACACAGAAAGCTCAGAAGCTCACATTGACCCAGGAGTACTTTCTATGTTAGAGAAGACAGAGCAGAGACACAGAAAGCTCAGAAGCTCACATTGACCCAGGAGTACTTTCTATGTTAGAGAAGACAGAGCAGAGACACAGAAAGCTCAGAAGCTCACATTGACCCAGGAGTACTTTCTACATTAGAGAAGACAGAGCAGAGACACAGAAAGCACAGAAGCTCACATTGACCCAGGAGTACTTTCTATGTTAGAGAAGACAGAGCAGAGACACAGAAAGCACAGAAGCTCACATTGACCCAGGAGTACTTTCTATGGTAGATGGTAATAGAGGATGATCTGCCTCCCCTGATGATGTCACAGCTAACAGAACGCCAGACCAGGTGTACCTTCTATGAAGAGAAAAATGACAGAGAACAAAAAGTTAAAATTTGAAATAACAACAAACAATGCAGATTGGAGAGCAGTAGGAGAACTCAGCAGAGTGAGAGAAATAGACCCTGATGTCCTCCAGCAGCCTAAGCCTATAGCAGTATAACTATAGAGATAGCTCAGGGTAACATGAGCCACTCTAACTAGAAGCTTTGTCAGAAAGGAAAGTTTTAAGATCTTAAAAGTAGACGGGGTGTCTGCCTCACGGACCAAAACTGGGAGTTGGTTCCACAGGAGAGGAGCATGATAGCTAAAGGATCTGCCTCCCATTCTACTTTTAGAGACTCTAGGAACCACCAGCAGACCTGCAGTCTGAGAGCGAAGTGCTCTGTTAGGAATATACGGGGTAATCAGATATATGATGGATATACAGACGGGATAAATGTTAAATAAAAGTAGAACCAGAACCTTTTAGCAGCGGTTCCTCTGGTTTGGACCCTTCACCCTCCCTCTGAGCAGCTACCCTCTGATCTGCGTCCGCCTGCAGCCGGCGCAGCGTTGTCCCCGGGTCGACCCGCAGGCCGCGCCGGCCCGCTTCCTGTCTGACGTCAGAACCAGGCTGCAGAGCGTGTGCGGCTTCCCGACCCGCATGACCAGCCGGCCCAGTTACCCCACGGCCCGCCTGAACACGGCCGCCGCCATGCAGGTACAGACCCCACAGGTAGACTCACCTGGAGACGTCTGGGTTTAAAGTGTTTGCCGCTAAACGAGGCGCTAACTGTAAAAGGTTCTGTTAAGTCCAGCTTTTTTATTTCTCTGTTAGAAAATTTATTTTTCTTTATCTGTTTTTTTTTTTTCTGGTTGCTTTTATAAAGAAACAAGGAACAATATTTAATTTGTTGCGTTTGTAACACCAGTGAGTTAAAATCAGGCTGTGATGATTAATTACAAGGTAAGTGAAACTATTTTAGAATAAAATAAAAACATTTCTTTTAATCACATAAAAGTTAAAGGAACTTTTTTAACCATTTAGAGCGTGATGCAGGTAACTGCTTTGCAAAAAGGGAACTAAAATAAGTAAAATTAGCATATTATTCCTTGATTTGAGCAGCTAAATAAGACTTTCTGCCAATGGAATCAGATTTTTGTGCTTAACAGAAAAACAATTCATCTCCTTTATCTTATTTCCTGTGTGTGATATGTAGTTTTCTTATTTTAGGGGCAAAAATACTCATTCCATTGGCAAATAGTCCTATTTAGCTGCTGAAATCAAGGACAAGTACATTAATCTCAAGAAAAGTTTACTTTTAGTTCCCTTTTTGCAGTGTGAGGAAACTTCACATTTTTAAAAAAGACAATTTTTTGGTTGCTTTAAATAACAAAACGCCTGGCTTTCTAATTTTCTTTGTACTAGACTAGACCTAAAAAAATAATTTACCTCATGTTTTCATTCTTAAAAAATAAGAACAAAAATGAAAAGCTAAAACTACATTAAAATC
Organism: Fundulus heteroclitus; assembly: GCF_011125445.2. Classification (NCBI taxonomy): domain Eukaryota; kingdom Metazoa; phylum Chordata; class Actinopteri; order Cyprinodontiformes; family Fundulidae; genus Fundulus; species Fundulus heteroclitus. Next base: position 38,869,743 of record NC_046381.1, read on the forward strand.
AGGATAAAACACAGAATAAAATACATAAAGAAACATTTACTGTATTTTTTCCCTTTTTCTCCTCTTTGTTCACTTGGCTGTACTGCCCCCTAGTGGAGGCACCAGCAGCTTTAAGAAATTTCAAGTTTTATTTCTCAGAGACGTAATTAAGCAGATAAATAAAGCTGATCTCTGGGTTTATAACTGCTGGGGGTAATAACTGTTAGCCACTTTCTCCTCGCCTGTCTGGGAAGTGTGAAGCTGGAGGAGAGGCGATTATTCCAGCGCCTCCTCCCAGTGAAACCTTCAGACATGTTTACAGCCTGAGAGCCGCGGCGCTGCAGAGGAGCCGGGCTCCTCCTCGGCTCGGTGTGAATTAACGCTCCTCACGCAGACGTCGTGGACCAGCGGCGCTTTAGATGGGAACCACGTGTGAAAGGTGGAGAGAGGCTGGTCCTCTGGAGCTTTGTTAGGAGAAGTGGCCTGAAAACGCAGCCAGCGAGGTGAAAAACTTCTACAATAAAGACGTTTCTGACTCCCAGCAGCCGTAAAGGCTGAAAGGCCCGCCTGCAGTCTGCAGGTTCAGCATCAAAGCAGCTCAAATTAAAGCTATTCTTCATCCTGAGAGTCAGAGCAGGAAAAAAAAGGGCCTGAAGTGAAGAAAGTGTGCAGAGATGAGCTGGGTTCCCACAGAGGGAAGCTGAAATATTCATGCTGCTCACAGAACTCATTTCCTTCCATGTGAGCTCAAAGAAATCTCATTTTCCAGCTTCAAAGGTGAAACTTTCTGCTCATTTCCAGGCTGAAGGTGGAGCTTGATTCCGTGTAGCAGAAGAAACCCTTTCCTTTGTCTCTGTGAAATAAGTCAGAATCCCTAAAACCAGCTTTAATTATTGAGATTATTGTTATTTTCTGTTGCTGTTGACCTGCATAGGTTCTGGTATCTGAAGATGTGTCTTCCACAGAGTTTCCCCCTCATGCAGACGCATAAAATAAACACGTTTATCTTTAGTCGCTGCTGCAGAATCTGGCTGAAAAGGTCAGAAAATCTAACCTTTAGGTTAAAATCACCATTTCTACATTTTTAACAGTAAAATGAATAAAACTGAATCGTTTTTAATGTTTACAATCAGATTCTCCAGGAAATGACTGGCCTGTGAGGCTGGTTTCTCTTAGTCGCTCTTCAAAATGGGAAAGACAAGAAATATATATATATATATATATATATATATATATATATATATATATATATATATATATATATATATATATATATATATATATGTGTGTGTGTGTGTATATATATATATGTGTGTGTGTGTATATGTGTGTATATATATTTGTGTGTGTATGTGTTATGAATATAAGGATCAATTTGTTAAATCTAAACATTGTGGTCTTGTTTCATAAAACCGTGTCACATGTGAACCTTTAGGAACAGACTTTTTGGGGGAGTATTAAAGAGGTAAAATTAATAATATGAGAAAAAAAGTCCTACGTCAATAAAGTAAAAAAAACAAACAAACACATAATGTAATGAGAAAAACGTCATATTATGAGAATTAAGAGGGAACATTTCCAGAATATCAATCAATCAATCAATCTTTATTTCAGACACAAAAGAGGTCCATAGTAAAAAACAAATGATAAAGAAAAAGAAAAAGACAAACAAGGAATAAAATGACAGTCACTGAGCCACAAATAAATGATGACGCCAATGTTTCCACAATCTTGAGAAAAATCTCACTGTACTAAAAACAGGGTTCACTAAAATTACTATTATATTATTGTATGACACAGATAATCTACACATACATTTATACATGAGATTCCTGAGTGCAGCTGCACATGTGGGAACAGCGGTATGTACAAACATGTGGCTAGCACTGCTCCATCTAGGCACTTTAAGTAGGAGCCTCAGGCCATCATTGTATGCCACATAAAGTTTGTGCAGGCTACTTTTTTTATATCTTCGCCATAGATGGGCTGTGTAAAATGAAGTGCAAAAAGCTTTAAAAAGAGCTACCTTCACAGAGGATGAACACATACCAAACTTTCTGATCAAAATATTAGCCTGAGCATATATCATGCAATACTGCCTACGAATGTCACGATCATCAAATAGGTCATCAGTTATGTAATGTCCCAGATATTTAATTTCATTGCGTATATTGAGGACAATGCCAGATAAAGAGAAGTCAGGGGTTATCAGATGCTTATCTGATCTACTTCTAACAATCATGATATTGCTTTTCTTAGCATTGTATTTGACATCAAAATCACATCCATATTGGGAACAGACCCTTAGTAATTGTTGAAGGCCAGCACTATATGGGCATAAGACTACCAAATCATCCGCATACATTATGTGATTGATTATGCGGTCACCAACTACACAGCCTGTTTTACAACAATTCAGGCGCCTTGATAGTTCATCCATGTAAATGTTAAAAAGGTAAGGGGACAATATACTTCCCTGCCTTACTCCATTACCAACATTAAACGAGTCAGACAATGAGTTACCCCATTTGACATACATTAGTTGATGGCCATACCAATAGGCCATTATTCTAATTAGATATTTGGGTACACCTCTGTTTTCTAACTTGCAAAACAATTTTTGATGGTTCACGCGATCAAATGCTTTAGAAGCATCAATAAAACACATAAATACTGTAGTGTTGTGCAAATTATACAGATCTAAAATCTCCTTTAGCACAAAAATACACATGTCTGTACCGTGTTTGGGTTTAAAACCGAATTGATTTTCAGAGGTCAAAAAGAACTCTTCCAGCCTATTTAGAAGGACTCTTTCAAAAACTTTCGATAAACTACTAGCTAAAGCTATGGGTCGGTAATTATCCAAGGAGCTAATCTTACCCGTTTTATCTTTAATGGTAGGTACCAGAATGACAGATAGCATTGAATTAGGTAACAGACCATGTACTAGACAGCTAGTAAGACACATAGAGAGTAATGCACAGAGTTTTTTACTTGCATTTTTCAAATGCTCAACGGAAATGTTATCCAACCCACAGGCCTTATTGTCTTTCAGTGTCATAATTGTATGATATATTTTTTGTGGGGATACAGTCACATTCTCATTACTGTGAATGTTTCCTATGTCAGGAATATCGCTTTTGACACAATTAAATAGCGCACTGTAGTGCTCTTTCCATAACTGAGTGATTTCTTTTACACCAGTAATACCATCAATAGTAGATGGAAGTGACGTTTTACAGTTGTTTACTTTCTTTATTTCTTTCCAGAAGTCCTTAACATTATTATTTCCTAACTTTCTAGCGAGAGAGTCAGACCTCATAGTATTTTCATGTCTCCTTATGATTCTTAAAGAATGTTTAAAATTAGCATTTGCTTGTTTTTTGTATTCAAACAAGGGACCATGTCTCTGTTTACCTGCGTCAGCCCATGCTTTAAGAGCCCTTCTGGCCTCTGCATGATGTTCTTTTACATAGTCGTTCCAACCCGGCTTGGTGCTATGCGAGATGGTTTTATGCAGTGGCTTACTTGAGATAAGAAGGGATTTCACAACATTCTCATACAGAGTACATAACTCAATACCATGTTGAGGGTCTTTACAATTCATATCACGACATGAGATTGCTCCCTTTGGTAAATATATATTGCTGAACATATCATTAGTTCGATAGCAATAATCTGATAGATCTTTTTCAGTCAAGTTATCCCATGCTATTTTTCCTGTACTTATATTATAGTCTACAGGCAAAACAGAAGGTATGCAATTCATGTTTACACATAAGGAGAATGGTATATGGTCAGTAGTGGCGAGGTCATAATTGACACAAATTCCCAGAATGGAATCATGAGCATCAGCTGAACAGATACAATGATCTAACCAGGAAGTTGTATGCCATGATTCACTAATATAGGTGTAACTGTTGCTAGGCAAAAGTGCCTTACTAGAAAGAATTAAGGCATTACTGTGACAGAATTGCATTAAATGCGAAGCAAATGTAGAATGTTTATCTGTAACATCTGCATTTAAGTCCCCCACAATAAAAAAACAAGTAGATTGATTATCTTGCATAAAAGACATAATAAAAGCCAATCTATTAAGAAATTCGTCTTCGTTTTGAGGACATTCATAAGGTGTGTATATGTTTAAAACAATAAAAAGTTTGTCTCCACAAGTAAATTTTAGCCCTATGGCCCAATCCACACCCAGTCTAATCACCTCAACCAGTTGATCATATTTTTTGTGCCATAATATTGCAACACCACCGGCTATCCTTCCCCGAATTATTCTGGTGCTAAGGTCGGTAGTGGATTCACCAGCGCCGTAAAATTCTTTGTGTATGCAATTCAACTTCTCCAGGTCCTGTTTAGCTAAGAATGTCTCCTGCACACACAGTATATCACAAGTCTCCAGTAATTTGTCCACCACAAGGCGACGCGCTCTGTCTGTTTCACTGTGTCCAACACGCAGACCTCGCGCATTATATGACACAATATTAATACCAGTCATTTATTTATCGGGATCTGCGTGGCCGTTGCTCATCTGCGGTGTTACAGATGCAGGTACGTTTTCTTGCTGCAGTCTACCAGTCTCTGACATATGAGCCAAACGGATGCTGTCGTTTTTTGGTCTGCGCGCCTCAAAGTAGCGACGCACATACACACCCAATGGCCAGAGTTTAGGATCGTATATTTCAGCAACTTCCGAGCACTCTGCAGTTATATGAAACGAGCTAAATCGGTTACGCATCGAATCTATCTAGAATCTAGAATAGTCACAGTTTGCAGAATTATTTCACTCCTGGAGTAATAGGGCCAGGTTAGATTATTTTAAATACTTTTATTCTTTACGAGAATAAATTCAGGAGAATGAAGCTAAAGGGATACAAAAATAAACTTGTAATACTACGAAAATAAAAATATTACGAATACAAAGTATATTCAGAGATTAAAGTCCCTCTGATACTGTTTAAGTGACTGAGTAACTGCAGATTTGCCACATTTAAGATGGCGGACGCTCTGACGCATCGCAGCATAGGCAGACTCCGCCCACCGAGGCGTCTACGTTTATATGATGTCACGGCTCCTCTCCCCAATCAGGTGCTGAGTCCAGACCAGGTCAACCTGACCGTCAGCCTCTCCCAGCCTCCCAGCACCTCCTCCAGGCTGCAGCCGCCCTGGGTCCCCCTCTCCCAGCAGGAAGTCCAGACCCATCGTCCTCGACCCGGTTCCTCCTTCTGTCAGAACCTCCGCCCAGCTTCATCCCTCTCAGAACCGCCCAGGCTGGTGCCCATCTTCAGAACCAGAGAGCCGTCCCGCCTCATCAACGTCGCTCTGCTGCGAGCCCAGAGGCAGCCGAGCGGAACCGGGCCGAAGAGGCACAGAATCGCCCTGCCGGTACCGGTCGGGTCCAAATCCACCGTCACCGCAGCCTCTCTGGCGTCTCTCTCCGCCTCCTCCCTCCCTCTTCCTCCTCCCAGAGTCCCTCGCTTTGGAAATCGTCCTAAGAACCCGAGCGGCGCCGCCTCTCGGCCGTCGGGTCAGCCCAGGGTGAACCGGATCTCCAGCCTCAGCCCGGTGTCGAGGCGGATCCCCGCGCTCATCGTCCCGCCCAAACCCAGAACCAAGTCCAGCAGGACGTCTGAGCGGGTCGGCCCTGAAGACGCCTCTGAGACCCAGAAGACGACGGCTGGTTCTGGACGGATCCGACCCAAGTCCATCATGAAAACCAACAGCACCGGCGGCCCTGAAGGCAACACGGAACCAGAAATGGACCCACCACCCACCGCCTCTGAGGGCATCTCTGCCTCCATCAGCAAGAAGAAGGTGAGTCCACGGAGTCTGGGCCCGCTGGTTCTGGTTGGGCCGTTAGAACCTCAGCAGCTGGTTCTGAAGTCTAGAGCTAATCCTGGTTCTGTAAAAAATGCCTGAACACCTTCTGGTTTCCCTTCTGGTCCCGTTCAGAAGGTCGTCTTTGAGCTGAAGGAGGAGAAGCCCAGGAAGTCCAAGGCTTCAGTAGAAGACGTGCAGAAACTGGCCCGAAGCAACCAGGTGAGCAGAACCCGGCTCCTTCTGGATATGCACCTTTAAATAAACAAATAACGTGGCAATGCACCTTTAAATAAACAAATAGTGTGGCTATGCATCTTTAAATAAACAAAAAACGTGGCTATGCACCTTTAAATAAACAAAAAACGTGGCTATGCACCTTTAAATAAACAAAAAACGTAGCTATGCACCTTTAAATAAACAAAAAAATGTGGCTATGCACCTTTAAATAAACAAATGACGTAACTATGAACCTTTAAATAAACAAATAACGTAACTATACACCTTTAAAACAAACAAAAAATGTGGCTATGCACCTCTAAATAAACAAAAAAACGTCGCTATACACCTTTAAAACAAACAAAAACGTGGCTATGCACCTTTAAATAAACAAAAACGTGGCTACGCATCTTTAAATAAACAAAAACGTGGCTACGCATCTTTAAAACAAACAAAAAACATGGCTATGCACCTTTAAATAAACAAAAAACATGGCTACGGATGTTTAAAGTCGCAGCAGACTGTGACCCACTGTGTGATTTCCTGTTCCCATGCTGTTGCAACATGTTCTGACCTGAACCCAACTGAGCAGAGGCCGGACCATCGTGGTTCCTGTTCCTGTACTCCTGGTTCTGTTGTATGTTCGGCCCATTTATCCCAGTGTGCAGGAAAAACTGTTGCTTTCTACATTTTACTGCATTTGTTGTTCTGAATCTTTACAAACGGGAGCGTTCCTCCAGGTCTAGCTCCAGGTCCAGGCGGTAGAACCGGGCCTGTACCGGCGCCGTACGGCGGTTCTCCCCATCAGTCTGATGGATGAGAGGCCGTTAGCGTAATGGAGAGCGAACACGGAGCCCCGCCCCCCTCTGAACACGCGTTAGAGTGATGGACGATCCGGCGCCGGCCGCGGCGGCTCGCTGTGGGCCGAGCAGATTAACAACAACATTCATCAGTTTTACGGCTCGGACCTGCGAGGGTTCCTCTGTGACGTTCCCCCACAGCTCCGCTGGTAAATCAGCGTTTATGGGAGCGACGCCGGAGATTTAAGGCTAAACCCGTAGAACCGTAGAACCGTCCTGACGGGTCCTCTCCTGCGTTCCAGTGGTCCAGAACTCGTAGAACCGTAGAACCGTCCTGACGCGTCCTCTCCTTCTGTCCAGTGGTCCAGAACCCGTAGAACCGTAGAACCCGTAGAACCGTAGAACCGCCCTGACGTGTCCTCTCCTGCGTTCCAGTGGTCCAGAACCAGTAGAACCCGTAGAACCGTAGAACGTTCTGACGCGTCCTCTCCTGCCTCCAGTGGTCCAGAACCCGTAGAACCCGTAGAACCGTAGAACCGTGCTGACATGTCCTCTCCTGCCTCCAGTGGTCCAGAACCGTAGAACCCGTAGAACCGTAGAACGTTCTGACGTGTCCTCTCCTGCGTTCCAGTGGTCCAGAACCCGTAGAACCTATAGAACCGTAGAACCTGTAGAACCGTGCCGACGTGTCCTCTCCTGCCTCCAGTGGTCCAGAACCCGTAGAACCGTAGAACCCGTAGAACCTGTAGAACCGTTCTGACGTGTCCCCTCCTTCTGTCCAGTGGTCCAGAACCCGTAGAACCGTAGAACCGTGCTGACATGTCCTCTCCTGCGTTCCAGTGGTCCAGAACCGTAGAACCTGTAGAACCGTAGAACCGTGCTGACATGTCCTCTCCTGCGTTCCAGTGGTCCAGAACCGTAGAACCTGTAGAACCGTAGAACCGTCCTGACGTGTCCTCTCCTGCGTTCCAGTGGTCCAGAACCGTAGAACCTGTAGAACCGTAGAACCGTCCTGACGTGTCCTCTCCTGCGTTCCAGTGGTCCAGAACCGTAGAACCTGTAGAACCGTAGAACCGTCCTGACGTGTCCTCTCCTGCGTTCCAGTGGTCCAGAACCGTAGAACCCGTAGAACCGTAGAACCGTCCTGACGTGTCCTCTCCTGCGTTCCAGTGGTCCAGAACCGTAGAACCTGTAGAACCGTAGAACCGTCCTGACGTGTCCTCTCCTGCGTTCCAGTGGTCCAGAACCGTAGAACCCGTAGAACCGTAGAACCGTGCTGACGTGTCCTCTCCTGCGTTCCAGTGGTCCAGAACTCGTAGAACCGTAGAACGTTCTGACGCGTCCTCTCCTGCCTCCAGTGGTCCAGGCTGAGCTGCGGGACGATGCTGCTGTGGCTCAAGCAGAGAGGAGTCCCGGTCGGCGCCGCGGCCCGGAAGGAGGAGCTGATGGTGAAGGTGATGAGCTGCCTGGCCGAGGCCTGAGGCTCACGGAACCAGAACCGGACCGTCCGACTGGACCGAGCCGTTCACGCAGCAGCCGCTCAGAACCTCCAGCGGGTCCAGAGAGACGTTCTCCTCCCAGTCTGACCCGGTTCAGACGGTTTGTCCTTGTTGGGTCAGTTTGAAATGTTCAGGTTTGAGATTCTAGAGGAGAAAGTTTAGTTGTTCCTGCCTGAAAACTCACAAGTTTATAATTTTCAGACCATAAAAATACATTTAGTTGTTAAAAAACAACTTTTGTTCTTTGGAAGCTGCTCAAAACTTGTTTTTTCACACGTTACTTTAGATCCAAACTATTTCAGCAGAACCTGAAGCTCAGTTCAGCAGAACTTTCTGAAACTTTGAGGAAACATTAATGGAGCTAAACGATATAAAACCTGCAGGCTTCTCAAGGTTGATTTAACGGGTTGTTTAACAGAACCTAACAGAACCTGTGGGTGAGTAACGGGTCCAGATTAACACAGACCTTTAAAAGGTTCCTGTAAGCTTCAGGAAGTCTTTTATAAAACCTGGAAAGGTAAAAAATTTAACCTGTAACATCCAGGAAGTTAACTTCTGAGTTTTAGAAAGTTCTAGAAAGCCCAGTTCTGGTTCTGGGGAAGGAAATGTTCTGTAATAAACGTATTTATTGCATATTTAAACTGCTCCAGACTGTCCAGCGATATTTATTTATTTAAGTTTATTTATCAGAATAAGTTGCTGCTCTGTTTTCTGGCTGATTTTATTTAATTTTTGTAGGATTTCTGCAGATTAAAGGTGCCTAAAGGCCTAAAGAAGGCGGCGTGTTGTAGATTTAAGACGTTCACACGGAGACCGGAGCTTCTCTCTGGTTCTGGACGTTTAGTTTCAGTAACAATGTTAGAAAAATAAAGTTCCTTCCTCTGATTTTGTCCCAGCTTTGTCTCCATCAGATGGTTTTAAAGCTCCGCTCTGCAGGATTCTAACCGTACTATTATTATTAAAGCCGTGTTTCAGTGGACAGGTCCGTCCGGTCCTGGGAACCGCGCAGAACCGGACTGGAACCTCCTTAAAAACACAAACAGAGGCAGGATGAAGAGTGATGGGGGGAATATTTGTTCTGTAAACAGTGATCCGGTTCCATCCTCGGCTGACGGGTCTGATCTCTGGTCTCCAGGCAGAGACGCTGGTTCTGACCAGAATAATGCAGAACAGAACTTTTAATCCTGGATGTTTGTTAAAACGACGTTTTTAGACCGACGCCTGCGGTAGGGTTGGGAATTGAAAAGATTTTCACGATTCCGATTCCCTTATCGATTCTGTGAAATGATTCGATTCTCTTTTCGATTCCAATTTGGGGGAAAAAGGAGAACAAACAGTTTGATGATGAGCATCAACTTTGTTTACTTAATTATCACACGACCTTACAAACTAACAAGGTCAAGATGTCCACAGCAAATGTGCAACTGGAGTAACATTTATATTTGTTTTAATAAAAAAAGGAATATAAGAACAAACTTAAATACAGTAGATGAGTTGCTTAGAGTACAAGAAAATGTAAGTTTGTTGTGACAGTTGCTTATTAATCTTTCTTTAGATAACCTCAGTCATCTAAATCTAACGGAGAAGCCATCCATTTAATGAAAAAGCATTACTGTAGAATTTTGGGAAATAAACTCATCTCCCCCTGATTTAAATAAACGAGCGTCACCTTTCTCTCGCTCCCTGAACTGCGGAGCAACTTCACATCATGTTTCCTTACATCCATTGCAATGCCTAGAATCATGTAATAATTCCAGCTACCAGTAGTTCTAATTAAACATGTTACCAATGAAGGGCTGGATTAACGAGAAAGGTACACTCCCTTAATAACCCATAGAGAGGTAGGATATTGGTTTATTTCCAGAAATAAACATATGATTTACTAGGAACCAGCCAGTGATGTAAAACTAGCTACTTACCACCAGAGTTGCGGATGTAAATGCCATTTTGCAATGATTGCAAAGCGCCTCGTTGCCGTCGTTCTCTTCCTTAAAATGAAACCAAACTTTCTACCGATTCCACCGAAGGGGCGGCATTTTTTGTTGTTTGGTTTTTCGCCTGGTCGTACTTGCTTACTGAATGCCGTGTGCGTAACTTGCGTAAAAAACGTGACGTAACTTGCGTATAAAACGTGACGTAACTTGCGTATAAAACGTGACGTAACTTGCGTATAAAACGTGACGTAACTTGCTACCGTTATGCTGCTCAGAGCCGCAGCACGACGGAATCGATAACAGAATCGTTAAGCTAGCTGCCAGACGGTGCCACGGAGTTGGAACACACGGAACCGGTTCTGAACAGGAACCGGTTTTCCATTCCCATCCCTACGCCTGCATTTCTCGTTCATCTGTGAAAGCTTCTTCTGCCAACAGCAGGATCTGTTCCTCCTGGTTCCTCCTGGTTCCTCTGATGTTCTCTGCAGCTTTTCTACATTATTAACCCTGAGGACTGAGGAACGTGGGAGAAGGTGCTGATGGAGTCAGAAGAGCTGCTAGAAGACCCATGAGCTGTTAAAGCAGACCTCAGCACCACAGGTCCTCCTCTGATCCATCACTGAGCCCACCGGTCTGGTACCAGGAGCTCCATCTAGGTCTCATCGGACCAAGGCTCAGGTCCAGGTTCTCCAGAACCTTTGTGATGGTAGGACAGAAGGTTTATGGTTCCTCCATGAAGGCTTCAGGCCAGAAGAAGCTGCTTCCTGAATCATGAAGGTCACACATCCATCTATCCCTCATGCACTGCAAAAACACAACTAAAAATAAGTAATATTTTCCTCAGATGAGTGCATCTGTCCTTGATCTGAGCAGGTAAATTAGAAGATCTGCCAATAGAATAAGATTTTTGCACTTAAAATAGGAACAACTCATCTCCATCGTCTCATTTCAAGAGAAGGATGTCTAATTATCTTATTTTAGGGGTCAAAATACTCATTCCATTGGCAGATAATCTTATTTATCTGCTCAAATCAAGGACAAAAACACAAATTTTAAGAACATTTTACTAATTTTTAGATCCGTTTTTGCAGTGTGGGAGCTTCTCTGGTCTCTGCTACTGTAGAAAGTGGACCACTATGTGTTTAACGTAGAAAAAGCTTCACTTACCTTTAATTTACTGGAATTTTCAGGTCAATAATTCTAAATGTTCCCAAATCAAAGGCTGAATAAATATAAAACATCAGTGTGATTTAGCTTCTGCAATAACAGTTTATATAAAACATGCTTCTACATCTCAGACAGGATGAGCTTTATGGCAGGGAGAGAATTTAACCTGCAACCACGGCTCCAGTGATTAGCTTTGGTTTACAGCCCAGATTGAGTTTAGGCCTCCACAGACGACCTTTAACCTCCAGATGAGAACATTTCACCCATTCATCGTCCGTGAGCCAACAGATGCTGAGGGTTGGTTATACTGACGTAGTGAAGGTCACATTAAGTGGAGCAGTCGTATTTCTCTGATCTGTAACAGATGTAGAATCAGCCCAGGGAGGGAAATCAAGCAGCTGTGGAGGTAGAAGCTGTTCTTCCTCCAGCCAGAGAACGTCAGGAACAGCAGCTTTGGGTTTGTTACGGTTTATTCTAATAAATAAATGTGACGTCTGAGCCTACAGACCAGCTGGGAGCCTCATGGATCTAACAGCAGGAATAAAAAGGTTGAGCCTCGCTCTGATAAACCCAGCGGCCTCACGGTGATGGATTCTCCTGCAGAACATCCTGAGCTACGACACGTTGCTGCAGGAAGACCTGCCAGCTGGTGCTCTGAGGAAGAGGAGCTGCTCAGGTGAGGAAGACCCAACAGGAGAAGCTTCTACTGAGGATAAACGTTGCTTTCACAGGCGCTTTGTTAGCAACAAAAACATCCACACGCACATTCACTGCTGTGGTTAAAGAAAAGTGCTGCTGCATTCTGGGTAATTCTGCATGCTAAAGTCCCGCCTCCTGCGCTGTGATTGGTCCGGTCTGCGAGTTGTTTTTAGGAGTCACTGCTGTCGCCTGCTGCCTAATTGTTCTGAACCAATCACTAGAATCCAGAGACTGGTGCTGGTGGATGGGAACCTCTGGCTGGTTCTGGAGAATCGTCCTCCAGAGACGAGGGAGAGGATCCGGTCCGAGAGGTTCTGTTCAACACCTTGCTTTAAAACAAACCTGGAACTTAATCTGTTGGTTTAAAGTTAAACCGCACAGAAACCATCATTTAAAGCAGGGGTGTCAAACATACGGCCCGCGGGCCGGATCCGGATTTTTTTAAATTTTTATTTTATTTTTTTCCCAGTGTCCTGTCTGGCAATATGGCAATAAGAATTGTTGTCTTAATGCCAAAAAGAGCTCATCAGATTTGACTTTCACAAGTGGAGCAGTACTGCTTTTGCCATAGTGCTCCGCTTGATTTATTTTTTAGTTTTATTATGATTCATGCGGGGAATATCTCAAATGATATGGACACTACAATGGGAAAGTAGGAGAGGAAAGGAAGAACAAGAAGAACAAAAAACAAAAGGTGAAAGAAAGAGGAGATGAAAGGAAGAGAATGATAAAACAATTATTGAAAAAAACATGTACTTAGTTTAATTGAAAATATGCAGTTCATATATTGTCCTCGAGGGCTGTGTTTTAATTAGCAGATTAAGCTTCAAGTGTGGAAAAATTTAAATAATTTCTTAATTTTTATCTGTTTGATGTATTTTGTCATGCAGGACAGTGTTTTTAAGTTAAAAAAATGTGAATAAATGTTTTTCAACATTGTATAATCACTGTAATCAGTTCTTATGCATAATGCACAAGTAAATGTTTAACTGAGTAAAAGTATTGTTGAAATTGCACATACTTTTCTTAAAAACGCTGAGGTTATTCATAATATATTGTGTAAAAGTGAAATTAACTTAATATAAAAATCAACAAGTCCACATTTATTAGTTCTATTTAATCTTGCAATGAGTTAACTCGTGTGGCCCTCTGGAGATCAGATTAAGCTGAATGCGGCCCCTAAACCAAAATCAGTTTGACACCCCTGGTCTAAAGTATTGTACTGGCCGGTTCTCCTAAGTCCAGAACTTTTCTGCTGACATAAACAGAAACAGAACCCATCCTGGCAGCTCTGGTACCACCGTGCCGACCCACAAAGCAGAAACACCCATCCTGTCTGTGGTGGGGAATAAAATCCTGACTTTTTATCGCCTGACCCGCCTTACAGTGAGAAACAGGCTGCAGGAACCGGTCCAGAACCGCACAGAACCTCCTTTGTTTCTGTGGGACAGAACCTAGCAGCAGTTCTGATGGATCTGCAGCAGCTGGGAGGTTCTGACGTGACGGAGAGGAGCGCTGCTGGGCGGCCCGGCCGGACCCGAGCCTCCAGAACCCAGAGGAGTAAAGGTTCTTAGATCACGACCCGACATGATCAGAAAGATTAGACGTTTAATTAAAGAACATCTGGATCCTCTGAGCAGAATTAAGTCTGGCATTTTATTTATTATTAAAAACAGCCGTTAATGTCCTCCATGATAAAAATTACTCATTTAATAAGTCAGTAAATTATTTCTGAAACATGAGAAATATAAAAAAAAATAAGAAAACTTACATTTATTGCTGGATCCTGTTTACAAATGTTCTTAATTCACGACCTTTCAGAGTTCAATCCGACACAAAAACAAAAAATTATGTTTTATAAAAAACATCTGGATCAATGATAAAAACATTAATTTTCATTTAATAAGTCAGTAAATTATTTCTGAAACATGATAAATATAAAAAAAACAGCTAAATTAATGCTGGATCCTGTTTATATACAGAATAAATCAGAATATTATTGAACTGTTTATTAATTTGAGCAACAGAACTCATTAAATGAAACATTATATAGATTAATTAAACACAGACTGATGGTTTGATATTACATCAGCCTCATAAATACATATTTAACAAATAAATGTGGGCTTGATGAAAAGTATGTTTAATATCTGCTTAAATGAATATTTAATCACCAAAGAGCCTCATCAGAAACAGATTCTGCTGGTAATTTGTTTACTTTGAAGGTCCAAAATGTTAATTATCACTTGGGTAAAAAATCTGACGTTATTTTCTCCAGATGTGTTTTTTTGTTTCTTGGAAGTCCGCATCACCACACCTCCTGACTCCATCTGAGACTTTAGACCCAAACCCAGGTGCATGCTGGGAGAGAAAACATCTTTATTATGAGGAGAGACAGGAAAACATCTGTTATTTTATTAATCGAGGATACAATAAATGCTAATTCTGCCTCTAACATAAAATAGGAGGCGGTACTGAGGAGGACTGAGGAGGTCCTGGCAGCTGAACCTCCTGCTTCCCTCCTGCTTGTCACCACTAACATTTAAAGACCTTCAGGCCTTAAATTCACTCATTTTATCGCCTCCACCACCGTTTGTCTTCCAGTCTGGACTCCCTCCACCTCCATGGAGCTGAAATAACCCCCCCCCCCCCCCCCCCCTCGGTCCGGCTGTTCCTCCTGTTTCTGCAGACATGATGCAACGATCCCTGACAGCCGGACAGAGGGAGCGATTAAATCCAGACTTCCTTCAGAAGAAATCCGACAAATGCAGCTAGTTAACCTAGGGCTGGACGATATAGACAAAATAGAAATCATATTGATCTATTTAGATAATTATTATCAACAAATTCAAAACATAGATTTGAGCTGCAGCTCTGGAAATGTTATGCTGAATCACTGAATTCAAACTCAACCCTTTATTCAACCAACCAATTTTTCGTGTTACGTAATATTTTTTCTTTTTAAAAAAAGAAAAAGTATTCATTTTATTCTTTTATTCTGTTTTTATTTTCCTATATTTTAATCATGTAAAGCACTTTTCATTGTCTTTGTGCAGAAATGTTCCTTACAGATAAATTTGCCTTGCCTTGCGTTTTAATTTGACACGTGATTGGCTAAAACCAACCTCTGGTGGGCGGGCACTAGGTGTTGCCTCGTCCAATCAGCTCAGAGCGTTCTGCTGCTGGTCCCTCCTTCCCCTGAACGGATTAGCTGGAGCAGAACCAGATGAATAAATTACAGAACTAGAACGCTGAGCTGCTTATTTCAGCCCTCCTGTTCAGAGTAAAGTTTAACTGACTGACAGGTTGACGGTTCAGCTTCGTCATTTATTTTCCTGATGGCTGATCCTGTGAAATATCCAGAAACGTTTTCATTCACACCAACGGGACTCGGCTTTTAGAAGGAGCTTCTAAAACTTTATGTTTTCATTTATTCTCCATGTTTATCACAGGACTCTTTTTTACAAAATTAAGGGTTTATTTTCCTTTGAAAAGGTTCAGTAATGGATTTTGTTGTTTGATTTCCTTTGTGTTAAGAATAAAACATTTAATTAAGCGGGTGTTTATATCCAGACACGTTTTATTGTGTAGCAGCGAGGGAACAAGAGGCAGTTTGAGGTGAAAACCCGTCATTTCTGGTCATTTCCTGGACGTCACCGTTAGAGTTTGTTCTGGTTTCCTCCTCTGACTGATGCTGAGGAGGAAACCACCATCAGCTCAGCATCGTCTCCTCTCCTCATCAGACGGTTTAAAGCTTTCCAGCTGCAGCTTCACCTCCACTGCTCAACTTTTCCTCTGGAGGAACAAACATCAACATTCAGACGTGAGTAGAAACTCCTCAGATATTCAGCTATTTATCTTCTTCCTCCCCCGGCTCAGATGGCAGGGAGGGCGTTTCATCTCTGACGTGATTAATATTTCCTGCAGAGCAATAATTCATCCCCAGCTGCAGGGGAAACGTTTCCTTTGTCCTCCTCTGTCGGCCCGCGGCTGAAATATGACTTCCATTGATTGGGAAAAATGTTCAGTAAAACATGAGAATGTGGTGGGAACGAGTCAGATGTAGAAAACCCTGTTTAATGTGAGGAGGTCATTGTTTTCACGCTGTTCTTCATCCCACAGATGTTCTGCAGGACCTTCACTTCCAGGTTCTGCTTCAGCCTCCGTGTGGAGCAGGCAGGACCAGCCGTCATTTAATCACCAGGTCCACCTTTACACTGCAAAAACTGAACTAGAAATAAGTCAAATCTTCTCAAAATGAGTTTATCTGTCCTTGATTTGAGCAGGTAAATAAGATGATCTGCCAATGGAACAAGATTTTTGCACTTAAAATAAGAACAACTCATCTCCATCGTCTTATTTGAAGTGCAGGATGTCTAATTATCTTATTTTAGGGGTCAAAATACTAATTCCATTGGCAGATAATCTTATTTACCTGCTCAAAGCCAGGGTAAATACACTAACTTTAAGAATATTCTACTTATTTTTAGATCTGTTTTTGCAGTGTAGATGTTCTCATCCAGCAGACCAGAACACGATCAGAACCTGCTGGACCTGGCAGCGCTGAGGTCCACATGGCCAGTTCTGTTTAATCATCATTGTTCAGGTTGAAATGTTACATTATTACAGATCTTAGAGGCTGAAAATATCAGAGTTTTATTCATCTGGTTTAAATAATAATAAAAATGTTTTCTCCCTCTGAAGATGAATTCTTCTTTTTGGTCATTCTGACTCCCTTTATGTTTCTCTTTGTCTGTTCACTGCAAAAATGGAGCTAAATGTAAGTAAAATGTTCTTAAAATGAGTATATTTTCCTTTATTTGAGCAGGTTTGCCAACCCGCCTCCCTGTGAACAGTCTGGATCATTTTCTGGCTCTAATGTCACCATAAAAAGCTCCATGTTTGTGGGTCTCCTGCTGTATTTTCTGTTTTCCTGCCTCCTCGCTGCCTCTGGTACCATTTAGCTCCTCTGTGTTTAGCTGCAGGTCCGTTCTGAGTCATTAATGGTACTTTTGATCCATTTTGTACCGTTTCAGGAGGCCGAACGCCTCTGCAGGGTTTTCATTTCACACCTCTGAGGTCATGTGGCCGTTTTAAACCTGCTGAACCGCTTCAGGGAGGCTTTTCTCCACCGGCTCAGGTTCTCCTGTCAGCATTGGGTCATTAACACCCAAACAGTCGGGTAACGAGCTCCTAACATGCTGCTTTACTCTGCTCTGCCACAGTTATTATTATTATTACTGCGTAACCTCTGGGCCTTCTTGCTCCACTCCTTCTGCTCCAAACCTGCAGCCTGGCAGGTCTGTTGCCTCTGCGTTACTCTGCAGCTCAGATGCGTCCGCCGTCACCAGCAGAGGAGTCGGACTAATTAAACCTGAAAGATGGAGGCCACCCGGGTTCAGCTCCCTGACAGATGTTCTCCGCTCCTCCTCTGATGAATGCTTCCTGGGAAGGTTCATTAAATTAATCGGCGGCGGTAAGCTGAGCCCCGCTGCTGCTGGAGGTGACTTTAATTAAGAGATGAAGGCGGCGGCCCGAGGCTCCGTCTGCAGATAAGACTCTGAGCACTTTCTGCCTTTCATCGTCTGCCAGGTTCTTCAGAGCTGCTGGAAAACGCCTCCTGAACTTTAAATCACAGATCTGGGAACAGATCGCTGGTTCTGGAGGTGATAACAAGCAGGACAACTGACCTTTGACCTTGTCTGTTGGATGGTGATGTGCCCCTGCAGGCTGACGGCAGTACTGCACATGGTGCAGTAAACAAGTCCCAGAAGGATCCGTTCTCTCTTTGGACCTTTTCAATTCAGTTTTATTTCTATAGCACCAGTTCATTACATCACGTCATCAAGGCTCTTTCTAAAGAAGACTCCATCAGATCCTCCAGGTTGGTGAGAAAGTTTCCTCTCTAAGGAAACCCAGCAGGTTGCATCAAGTCTCTCCAAGCAGCATTCACTCCTCCTGAAAGAGCGTAGAGCCACAGTGGACAGTCGTCTGCATTGTTGATGGCTTTGCAGCAATCCCTCATACTGAGCATGCATGAAGCGACAGTGGAGAGGAAAACTCCCCTTTAACAGGGAGGAGAACCTCCAGCAGAACCAGAACCAGGCTCAGTGTGAACGCTCATCTGCCTCCACCCACTGGGGCTTAGAGAAGACAGAGCAGAGACACAGAAAGCTCAGAAGCTCACATTGACCCAGAAGTACTTTCTATGTTAGATGGTAATAGAGGATGATCTGCCTCCCCTGATGATGTTCATAGCTAACAGAACGCCAGACCAGGTGTACCTTCTATGAAGAGAAAAGTTAAAAGCTGAAATAACAACAAGCAATGCAGATTGGAGAGCAGTAGGAGAACTCAGCAGAGAGAGAGAAATAGACCCTGATGTCCTCCAGCAGCCTAAGCCTATAGCAGCATAACTATAGAGATAGCTCAGGGTAACATGAGCCACTCTGACTAGAAGCTTTGTCACAAAGGAAAGTTTTAAGATTAGTCTTAAAAGTAGACGGGGTGTCTGCCTCACGGACCAAAACTGGGAGTTGGTTCCACAGGAGAGGAGCCTGATAGCTAAAGGATCTGCCTCCCATTCTACTTTTAGAGACTCTAGGAACCACCAGCAGACCTGCAGTCTGAGAGTGAAGTGCTCTTTCAATGACCCATTAGAGCCGTGGTACCAGAACTATAAACGCAGGCTCAAATATATACATACACCCACTAATGTCCGGTTAAACGTTCCGTAGCAAGTTGCACCCGGACCACCTGCTTCTTGTAGCCGTTAGCCCAGATATTTAACCGTTCTTTTTAATAGAATCAGTTGGGTTTGTTCAGAACCAGTTTTTTAACTGGGTGCACGGTTTTTCCTGAGGCTCATGTCGGGTTTTCAGGAGACCGTTGAGTTAAAGTTAACTGGACTTATCTGACATTTCACCGCACGCACAAAAGTCCTCTTCAGTTCTGGAACCATCAGCCTGATAGCAGTCAGAACCGGGCCTCAAGGTCAGCAGAGCCGAGGCGGCCAGTAACTGCTTACATTTATTTGACTCACTTTAAATAAACAAGTTTTACTGCAGCGTATGTTTTATTTCTACTTGAATAAACGGATTTTGAAGCGGCGCTGCTCTTACAGGTCCGGGTTCTGGCCCGGTACCGCCTCCTGTCACCGGATGAACCCAGGAAGTTTTGATCTGAATCACTTCAGACACGTTTCTATGTTACAGAGAGAATTCTGGTTTGAACAGCAGCTTTATTGACGCCCCACAATCTGCGTTTAAAGTTTGATTCCAGCTTCCTCTCATCGTATGTGCCCCTGGGCAAGGCACTAAACCTTAGTCCGTCTGCTGTGATTGGCTGACTGTAGCTCTAGGACATGGGTTAAAGTTCTCTGTCGCTGCGACGGATTTCCGTTAACTGGAAAATGAGCGCAAAAAGTTTTGTTCAGAGTTTTTATTCTAGGTTTAAAACTGAAGCTGCTCTCAACCAATGAAATCCGGCAAAGCCAGAGCATTAGCCAATCAGAAAGAGAGTAGGGCAGGTCTTTACAAAGCAGACATTTGCGAGTCTGAGGTTTATCGGTGTTCAATCATTTTAACTTTTAGAGCATCTCAAACTGACCACAGATGCATGAATGACAGGAGCGGTGGTCAAAGTTTTTCTTTGGATTTATGTGAACCAGCAGGTCAGAAAGTTCAGCGGAATGAAAAGCTGACAACAACTTCCCTCGGTAAGTATGTCTGTCGCTGCTCAGAGAGAGAGAAATATATGTGTGTGTGTTCTGAATATAAAAATCAATTGGGTTGAATCTAGACATTGTGGTCTTCATTATTTCATAAAACCATGAAATAAGATCTGGTGTACCATATTTTCAGGACTTGAAGGCCCACTTAAAATCCTTAAATCTTCTCAAAAATGTATGGTGCTCCTCATATTCCGGTGCACCTTATATATGATTACCGTTGTGCTTACTGAGCATTGGTTAGCAACAAAGTTGCTCCTATTATTGGATATTCGAAGCAATACGGGACCCCTGAGCTGTCTACAACGCTGCCTGACTGTAATGTCTAAATTAGAAGTACATCCTCTCAGCTACCTTTATAGTTTTACTGCTATAGGCTTAGGCTACTGGAGTATATCAGGATCTAATTTTCTCACTATATTGAGTTCTACTGTTCTTCAATTATGCATTATGTGTTGTCATTTCTGCTTTAACTTTCTGTTCTCTCTCTTTTCTCTTCATAGTAGGTACACCTGGTCTGGCGTTCTGTTAACTGTGACATCATCCAGAGAAGACGGCTCACCCGCTACTACCATCTAATGTAGAACAGATTACTAGATCAATGTGTGCTTCTGTGCTTTTTTGTTTCTCTTGGTGTGTCTCTGCTCTGTCTTCTGTAACCCCAGTCGGTCGAGGCAGATGACCGTTCATACTGAGCCCGGTTCTGCTGGAGGTTTTTCCTTCACGTTAATGGGTGGTTTTTCTTCCCACTGTCGCTTCATGCTTGCTCAGTATGAAGGATTGCAGCAAAGCCATGTACAATGCAGATGACTCTTCCTGTGGCTCTACGGTTCCCCAGGAGTGAATGCTGCTTGTCGGGACTTTGATGCAATCAACTGGTTTCCTTATATAGGACATTTTTGACCAATCTGTATAATCTGACCCAATCTGTATAATATGATTGAACTTGACTTTGTAAAGTGCCTTGAGATGACATGTTTCATGATTTGGCGCTATATAAATAAAATTGAATTGAATTGAATTGAATTGAATCCATGTAAACAAATATATATATATATATATATATATATATATATATATATATATATATATATATATATATATATATATATATACATAGACGCCTCATTGGGCGCAGGTTTGCACGTCGACGTCACCGCCATATTTCATGTAGCAGAGAGTAGTGAACGTCTATGTTCCCTATGTATATGTTTTAAATATTTAGATAGAGACACACCTGTAATCTCGATATATAGTTATATGTAAACACAACCATGTATTTATAATACTTCAAAATCGAAATATGCACATCTATATCTAAAAACATAGATTAATAGCTCTGTTCTGCCAATCTCTATCAATTATTCTATATATTTCTTTACAATTATATATAAGCTCCATCTATATCTTTCTATCTAAATGATTATACCCAATTTTAATAAATTACTGACACATTTAAATCATTATTTCATAAGTTATTTATGTATTTGAAATGCAGGACTGAAGAACTAGAGATTTATGGTAGAATCAGTATCAATACTGATGTAGTTTAAAGTGGATTGAAATTCAGAATGATAACATTTATCATTTACATGTAAAAATATGTAGCTGCTTCTGGTAGTATGGCAGCCTGGGGTATAAGTAACACAGAAAGACTGATAATACAGAAAAATGTAGGAGAAAAAAGGGAAAAACTGGAAACTAAATAATTACACTTTAATAGGTTAAAGCTAAATCACTTTAAGTAAATGGTAAACATGCAACAGGACCATGACAACTGCAGTCTGCGTGAAACAGCAAATTATATTTTTATGTATTTGCATTATCATATAAATCAGAAAGAAGATAAAAGTTAAAAGTAGCAATAAATAAAATAAGTATCAAAAATACAATAATATTTTTTTAAATGCTGTCAGTAAAATAAAAGGTCAAATCATGTTATTTTTGTAAAACACAAATCAAACAGATAATTTAGTTTACTACTAATAAGTTACTGACTTAATTTAAGCATTATTGGTAATTTATTTGTTTTACTAATTTCCTGTCCACATTCCAGTCCAGTATGTGGTGGTAATGCACTTTTATAGTTGGTTCAGCCAGTTTATCGCTGATATAGTTTTATATTAATTTAAAGAAATTGGGTGAAATTCCCAAATTGATTTAAATATATTATCATTAAGTAAAATTAATATTTATTCAAAGGATGCAAATTACAACCACAGTATGTTGTTGCAGAAAAATGGTTATGTACATAACATTTTAAGATCTAAATGTCAAATACTCATGTAGTTCTTTACTAGAAGGGTGTCCATTATTAACCTTTAAGGGTTATTTATAATATAGAAACATAAAAGAAAAATTTAATAGAAGAAAAAAGTGGACTTTAATTGCTTTGGCAGAAACAATCCTCTTCCACCATTTTCTTGCATTATATTTATTTTCCCACTAAATACATATAATTTCAAATTAAATAAAAATAATAATAGCTGTTGACGTGAGGCAAATAATTTAAAGCGAGCAACGTCATGAAAAACAAACAAACAAACAAACAAACAAACAAACAGCTGTCATCGAGAGTCGGGTCCTAGTTCAGCATAAAGAGTCGTTCCAAAGAGTCGGATCGGTCGCCAAAGTCACATCACTGGTAGGCGGAGACTTTGTGATTTGGCGCCTATTTAACGCACCTGGTGGCGTCTCACAGTCACAGTGACAGGACGAAGCAGGTGGCTGTTTGCTTTCCGGTAAGTTTTATTTCTGATACCTTATTCTAGGTTGTTTATTTCCCCCTGATGTAGTTATTAAGACATTTCTTACATTTAAACAGCGCAGCAGACAAGGAACGGCCCGACCTCAGCTTCTGGAGGCGGTTTGTTTGCTGCTTGGCTGAAACGTCTGAGGAGGAAACATGGCGGCAGGAAGCGGCGGCAGATCTACGATGGACGCTGAGAGGATCTCTGCAATCAAGCTGAGAGGATCTCTGCAATCAAGCTGATTGATCTGCAAAGGTAGGAGACAAAACTGCTGGAGCGGCGGATCAAGACGTCTAAGGTAGGAGCTGCTGCGGGTGATGATGATGATGATGAAGGCCAAAGCGCTTGGCTGCTGCTGTGCTGGGAAATTTTGATGCTCCGCCGAGAGTCGATGTGCTAAATGGTGGGAAACAAATATGGCTGCTATAAGGGTTTGGTGAATATAATTAAAAGCTGTTTGACTGATCATCAAAGGTAGGTGAGACAACAAAACGCCTAAAGGTAGGAGCTGCTGTGGGGGATTGCTGATAAAGGTGATGATGATTATGCTGATGATGAAGGCCAAAGCGCTTTGGCTGCTGTTGTATTGGGAAGTTTTGATGCTCCGCTGAGAGTCGATGTGCTAAACAGCAACACGGGGATTCATATGTTAGGAGTGACGTACATCGGTGGACAATTCCATTAATATTTCAGTCCGGTATTCATATGATTCAATACACTTCAGATAAAATAACATTTAAAAACTGGGGATGATCTCAGCACTCTATGGCAAAATGATTTATTCATAAACAAACAAAATATTAGGTTACAAAAGAGTTCTATTTTTTTTTTTTCAATAACACTCCAAAAGGTACCATATCTCTAGAAATGAATTCAAGAAGTGCAATATTTTTATTTTTTATTTTTTATTTGATCCACCTTTCTAAGCCAGTCATGGCTGCCAAGAGTTTGGCTAATCTAGTTAAAAGCTGTTCCACTGATCTTCAAAGGTAGGTGACACAACAAGACGCCTAAAGGTAGGAGCTGATGATGATGAAGGCCAAAGCGTTTGGCTGCTGCTGTGCTGGAAAGTTTTGATGCTCCGCCGAGAGTCAATGTGCTGAATGGTGGGAAACAAATATGGCTGCTATAAGGGTTTGGTGAATCTATTTAAAAGCTGTTCAATTGGTCATCAAAGGTAGGTTAGACAATAAGACGACTAAAGGTAGGAGCTGCTGTGGGGGATTGCTGATGGTGATAAAGGTGATGATGATGAAGGCCAAAGCGTTTGGCTGCTGTTGTGCTGGGATGTTGTGATTCTCTGCTGAGAGTCGATGAGCTGAGAAGGATTCTGCTGTGGTGAAAATCTCTCTTTGTGGTTTGCTGTGCTGTTTGTGAAGCATCTGCTGTGGTCGTTGTGATCTGCTGAGGGTTTGATGGAACCAGCATGTTGGTGGAATCTGAGTTTAAAGGTTGAAAATCAAATGGTGGGGAACAAAGATGGCTGCCAAGGCTTAAAAAGCTGCAGGAAGAACGTTCTCTCCAAAAAGTCAATCAGAAGCTTAGTACATATCACTAATAAAACTCAATTAAAATATTTATTAGTCATAATTGTAACTATATTGACATAAACGTCAATGACCAAAGATGTCTTTGGGTTAAAATAAGGTATTTAAATTTCAAAGACAACCTTAAGTATTTAAATCAAAAGAACTTTTGTAATATGCTTAATATTTAGTTTACATTTCTCAAATATTTAGATAAAATTTTAAAGTACTCCAGGGGGATCACTGACATCTTCCTTCCTGCAGGGGGCATCAGCTGAGCTACTGATGCTAATAACTACTGGATCCTGTTTTTCAGTTTTTAACCCTACTCTCTCCTAGACCAACCTGCTGACCATGTGTTGCATCTAACAGTTTCTTCTCCTTTCATCCTTTAAAATCAGCTGTTTATCTTTTTCTTTCTTAGATGAAGCCGCTGAAGGAGCTACTGTTGTAATTAACTATTTTTTTCCTTTTACAATGAATAAACAGAAATGTGTCAGATGTGGAAAGCAAAGCAAGTCACATAAACCAGCTTCAAGAGGAAAAGCATCAGCTTCCACTTCTGTAAATCTAAACTTTTAAAGTGACAATAATAAAAATGTTGAAGAGGAAAAACAATATGGAGAAACTGAAAATGTGGAAAAGGAATGTTCCGATCGGGTATAAATGCCCCAAGGACCTCTGGATCCAATAAAGACCATGTGCCGTTATCTTGTTTGATGGAGAGAGGGCGTCCAATCACAGCTCATGAAATTATGGATGCATCTAAGTACCGGACAATATAAGGACACGAAAGGGAAAAAAGGACATTCCTGATGAAACCATGAGTCTATACCAAACAATGTATCTGGATGGGACACTAATGGCCAGCGGAAGACGTTTGTTCACAGTTGATGGATTTTAATGGTTTCAGAGGCGATCTGGTAATGAACAGGAGGTTTCACACGCTGACAGCAACAACTTTCTCATTGCCTTTAGGTAAATCCAGATGGAAAATTCTTCAGGATTGTTGCCTTTTCCCTAAAGGATGAGCTGATGCAACAAAGGAAGTAGACTACCTGGATGAGCTGCTTAGGGCAGGATATCACATTAAAGATTTGTCAACGGTGATAATGAACTTTTAGGTATGAGCTCAAGGTTGACGTATGGATTAAGAAGAAATGAAAATGCTAATCTTAAATTATTGTCGATGGAGACTTGGAAGTCACCAGATGGAAGGAAACTAGTCAGGAATGTGGACGGCAACATGTTGGGAGTGGACTCTAAACCCAACAGCAGGAAAAGTGGTTTGCTACTTCCTGTAGCCTGTCTTCAGCCAATGAAAGCCTCAAATACTGGAGTATAAGAAAACTGGTAACAGACATACATGGTGGATGTTCTCTGAATGATTTTATTTATTTTGGTCTGATCTAGTAGGTGAATGTGATCTATTATAAACATCAGCTGAAGATGGTTGACAATAAGTCATAATTAAAAACCAAGGGCTTTAAAATGGCCATACAATGGTAAAATAAGAGAAATAACGAGTGGAAAAATCTTTATATATTTATGAGAATACACTCCTTTCCAAAGTTATTGGAATAAAGGTTTTCAGTAATTAAGGCTGATATTTATCAGAATACACTCCTTTCCAAAGTTAATTCTCACTGGAAAAGAGGTATTTAATCAATAAGGCAATTATTTATCAGAATACACTCCTTTCCAAAGTTAATTCTCACTGGAATAGAGGTATTTAGTCAATAAGGCAATTTATCAGAATACACTCCTTTCCAAAGTTAATTCTCACTGGAATAGAGGTATTTAGTCAATAAGCCTGATATTTTTCAGAATACACTCCTTTCCAAAGTCAATTCTGACTGGAATAAAGGTTTTCAGTAATTAAGGCTGATATTTATCAGAATGCACTCCTTTCCAAAGTTAATTCTCACTGGAAAAGAGGTATTTAGTCAATAAGGCTGATCAGAATACACTCCTTTCCAAAGTTAATTCTCACTGGAAAAGAGGTATTAAGTCAATAAGGCAATTATTTATCAGAATACACTCCTTTCCAAAGTTAATTCTCACTGGAAAAGAGGTATTTAGTCAATAAGCCTGATATTTTTCAGAATACACTCCTTTCCAAAGTTAATTCTCACTGGAAAAGAGGTATTTAGTCAATAAGCCTGATATTTTTCAGAATACACTCCTTTCCAAAGTTAATTCTCACTGGAAAAGAGGTATTTAATCAATAAGGCAATTATTTATCAGAATACACTCCTTTCCAAAGTTAATTCTCACTGGAAAAGAGGTATTAAGTCAATAAGGCAATTATTTATCAGAATACACTCCTTTCCAAAGTTAATTCTCACTGGAAAAGAGGTATTTAGTCAATAAGGCAATTTATCAGAATACACTCCTTTCCAAAGCTAATTCTCACTGGAATAGAGGTATTTAGTCAATAAGCCTGATATTTTTCAGAATACACTCCTTTCCAAAGTCAATTCTGACTGGAATAAAGGTTTTCAGTAATTAAGGCTGATATTTATCAGAATGCACTCCTTTCCAAAGTTAATTCTCACTGGAAAAGAGGTATTTATTCTATAAGCCTGATATTTATGAGAATACACTCCTTTCCAAAGTTAATTCTCACTGGAAAAGAGATATTTAGTCAATAAGGCTGATCAGAATACACTCCTTTCCAAAGTTAATTCTCACTGGAAAAGAGGTATTAAGTCAATAAGGCAATTATTTATCAGAATACACTCCTTTCCAAAGTTAATTCTCACTGGAAAAGAGGTATTTAGTCAATAAGCCTGATATTTTTCAGAATACACTCCTTTCCAAAGTTAATTCTCACTGGAAAAGAGGTATTTAGTCAATAAGCCTGATATTTTTCAGAATACACTCCTTTCCAAAGTTAATTCTCACTGGAAAAGAGGTATTTAATCAATAAGGCAATTATTTATCAGAATACACTCCTTTCCAAAGTTAATTCTCACTGGAAAAGAGGTATTAAGTCAATAAGGCAATTATTTATCAGAATACACTCCTTTCCAAAGTTAATTCTCACTGGAAAAGAGGTATTTAGTCAATAAGGCAATTTATCAGAATACACTCCTTTCCAAAGCTAATTCTCACTGGAATAGAGGTATTTAGTCAATAAGCCTGATATTTTTCAGAATACACTCCTTTCCAAAGTCAATTCTGACTGGAATAAAGGTTTTCAGTAATTAAGGCTGATATTTATCAGAATACACTCCTTTCCAAAGTTAATTCTCACTGGAAAAGAGATATTTAGTCAATAAGGCTGATCAGAATACACTCCTTTCCAAAGTTAATTCTCACTGGAAAAGAGGTATTTAATCAATAAGGCAATTATTTTTCAGAATACACTCCTTTCCAAAGTTAATTCTCACTGGAAAAGAGGTATTAAGTCAATAAGGCAATTATTTTTCAGAATACACTCCTTTCCAAAGTTAATTCTCACTGGAAAAGAGGTATTTAATCAATAAGGCAATTATTTATCAGAATACACTCCTTTCCAAAGTTAATTCTCACTGGAAAAGAGGTATTTAATCAATAAGGCAATTATTTATCAGAATACACTCCTTTCCAAAGTTAATTCTCACTGGAATAGAGGTATTTAGTCAATAAGCCTGATATTTATCAGAATACACTCCTTTCCAAAGTTAATTCTCACTGGAAAAGAGGTATTTAGTCAATAAGCCTGATATTTTTCAGAATACACTCCTTTCCAAAGTTAATTCTCACTGGAAAAGAGGTATTTAATCAATAAGGCAATTTATCAGAATACACTCCTTTCCAAAGTTAATTCTCACTGGAAAAGAGGTATTTAGTCAATAAGGCAATTTATCAGAATACACTCCTTTCCAAAGTTAATTCTCACTGGAATAGAGGTATTTATTCTATAAGGCTGATATTTATCAGAATACACTCCTTTCCAAAGCTAATTCTCACTGGAATAGAGGTATTTAGTCAATAAGCCTGATATTTTTCAGAATACACTCCTTTCCAAAGTTAATTCTCACTGGAAAAGAGGTATTTAGTCAATAAGCCTGATATTTTTCAGAATACACTCCTTTCCAAAGTTATTGGAATAAAGGTTTTCAGTAATTAAGGCTGATATTTATCAGAATACACTCCTTTCCAAAGTTAATTCTCACTGGAAAAGAGGTATTTAGTCAATAAGCCTGATATTTTTCAGAATACACTCCTTTCCAAAGTTAATTCTCACTGGAAAAGAGGTATTTATTCTATAAGCCTGATATTTATGAGAATACACTCCTTTCCAAAGTTATTGGAATAAAGGTTTTCAGTAATTAAGGCTGATATTTATCAGAATACACTCCTTTCCAAAGTTAATTCTCACTGGAAAAGAGGTATTTAGTCAATAAGCCTGATATTTTTCAGAATACACTCCTTTCCAAAGTTAATTCTCACTGGAAAAGAGGTATTTAATCAATAAGGCAATTATTTATCAGAATACACTCCTTTCCAAAGTTAATTCTCACTGGAAAAGAGGTATTTAGTCAATAAGGCTGATATTTTTCAGAATACACTCCTTTCCAAAGTTAATTCTCACTGGAAAAGAGGTATTTAATCAATAAGGCAATTATTTATCAGAATACACTCCTTTCCAAAGTTAATTCTCACTGGAAAAGAGGTATTAAGTCCATAAGGCAATTATTTATCAGAATACACTCCTTTCCAAAGTTAATTCTCACTGGAAAAGAGGTATTTAGTCAATAAGGCAATTTATCAGAATACACTCCTTTCCAAAGCTAATTCTCACTGGAATAGAGGTATTTAGTCAATAAGCCTGATATTTTTCAGAATACACTCCTTTCCAAAGTCAATTCTGACTGGAATAAAGGTTTTCAGTAATTAAGGCTGATATTTATCAGAATACACTCCTTTCCAAAGTTAATTCTCACTGGAAAAGAGGTATTTATTCTATAAGCCTGATATTTATGAGAATACACTCCTTTCCAAAGTTAATTCTCACTGGAAAAGAGATATTTAGTCAATAAGGCTGATCAGAATACACTCCTTTCCAAAGTTAATTCTCACTGGAAAAGAGGTATTTAATCAATAAGGCAATTATTTATCAGAATACACTCCTTTCCAAAGTTAATTCTCACTGGAATAGAGGTATTTAGTCAATAAGCCTGATATTTATCAGAATACACTCCTTTCCAAAGTTAATTCTCACTGGAAAAGAGGTATTTATTCTATAAGCCTGATATTTATGAGAATACACTCCTTTCCAAAGTTATTGGAATAAAGGTTTTCAGTAATTAAGGCTGATATTTATCAGAATGCACTCCTTTCCAAAGTTAATTCTCACTGGAAAAGAGGTATTTAGTCAATAAGGCTGATATTTTTCAGAATACACTCCTTTCCAAAGTTAATTCTCACTGGAAAAGAGGTATTTAATCAATAAGGCAATTATTTATCAGAATACACTCCTTTCCAAAGTTAATTCTCACTGGAATAGAGGTATTTAGTCAATAAGCCTGATATTTTTCAGAATACACTCCTTTCCAAAGTCAATTCTGACTGGAATAAAGGTTTTCAGTAATTAAGGCTGATATTTATCAGAATACACTCCTTTCCAAAGTTAATTCTCACTGGAAAAGAGGTATTTAATCAATAAGGCAATTATTTATCAGAATACACTCCTTTCCAAAGTTAATTCTCACTGGAAAAGAGGTATTTATTCTATAAGCCTGATATTTATGAGAATACACTCCTTTCCAAAGTTATTGGAATAAAGGTTTTCAGTAATTAAGGCTGATATTTATCAGAATGCACTCCTTTCCAAAGTTAATTCTCACTGGAAAAGAGGTATTTGGTCAATAAGCCTGATATTTTTCAGAATACACTCCTTTCCAAAGTTAATTCTCACTGGAAAAGAGGTATTTGGTCAATAAGCCTGATATTTTTCAGAATACACTCCTTTCCAAAGTTAATTCTCACTGGAAAAGAGGTATTTAGTCAATAAGGCTGATCAGAATACACTCCTTTCCAAAGTTAATTCTCACTGGAAAAGAGGTATTTAGTCAATAAGCCTGATATTTTTCAGAATACACTCCTTTCCAAAGTTAACACCCAGCAAACCCACCCACCAACCAAAAAAGGCTTTAAAAAAAGCCCCCCCTACCCACCAACCAAAAAAGGGCTTTAAAAAAGCCCCCCCACCAACCAAAAAAGGGCTTTTAAAAAGCCCCCCCACCCACCAACCAAAAAGGGCTTTAAAAAAAGCCCACCCCCCCCCACTCACCAACCAAAAAACAGCTTTAAAAAAGCCCCCCCCCACCCACCAACCAAAAGGGGGCTTTTAAAAAAAGCCCCCCACTCACCAACTAAAAAAGCCACCCCACCCACCAACTAAAAAGGGGCTTTAAAAAAAGCCCCCCACCCACCAACCAAAAAAGGCCTTTAAACCCCCCCACCCACCAACTAAAAAGGGGCTTTAAAAAAAGCCCCCACCAACTAAAAAAGGCCTTTAAACCCCCCCCCCACCCACCAACCAAAAAGGGGCTTTAAAAAAAGCCCCCCACCCACCAAAAAAGGCCTTTAAACCCCCCCACCCACCAACCAAAAAAGGGCTTTAAATAAAGCCCACCCCCCCACACCAACCAGTATAGGGCTTTAAAAAAAGTGGTAAATTATGAAACCAACAAAAACAAAGTAAAACTAAAAATATAAAAATAAAACCTCAAAACTTAATTTTAATTTTCCCCTCCGTGGGCTGCCACCTTATCGTGGTGGAGGGGTTTGAGTGTCCCTTTGGTCCTAGGAGCTACGCTGTCAGAGGCTTATATCCGTCATAAGGTCTCCATGGCAAAAAGGTCCTAGGTGAGGGATCAGACTAAGAGCAGCCCAGAACCCTTCAACATAAAGACTGAGAATAAAATGCAGATTTAAGATTTTTTTTTTTTTTTTTTTAAAGGGAGGAAAAAATAACCCAAACCTACATACATGGGACTCTGTGGGGGGAAAAAAACGATTGTCTCCCATTAAACATAATTTAGCTGTGGTTTATCACAGGGGAGTTGACTGTCTGCTGCCACACCTGCTGCTCATCCAGACGTCACCTGAACAGGACCTCCTTGATAAAACGAGCAGAAAGAGGAATGGTGGCAAACTCTGCTCACACTACTGCTGTAGCAACGTTAGAAATGTGGAAATCAAGAGGCTTTAATCTCAAACTCCTTTTGTGGAGAGCAAAAAGAACCAAGAAGAGATTTTCTCTAAATCCTTTGAAGATAGCAGATTTAGAGGCTGGTGAACTGAACGGTGTCGTTACTTTAAAATGTGACTGATCAGCTGGTTTATGGATGAAAACACGTTGATGTGAGGCTGTTAGCAGCAGATGGAGCTCTGTGAAACCAACACCTCTGTGTTGGTCTACCTTCCTGTACCTGCAGGAAACCTTCTGCTGAGGGCCGCCCCGTCCACACGCCGCTACGGAGCAACTAAATCACTTGTGAAGATGTTTGTCGAACATTAATCTGCTTTCTTCTATGGTGTGTTCAGAGGTTCTGCCTCAGGATGCTGATCCATGAGTTAAATATCAGAACGGTTCGGTAACAGTGATTTCCTTTACTGGGTGCTCTGATGGTGACAACCTATGAGAGAACGTAGAGTTCTTTTTTAGGCAGATGGTGAGTATTTTGACATTAGGCAGATACCTGATATGTGGGGCCAGAGCAGGAGAGATTTTCAACCCCGTGAAGATGTGTAATAGCCGGTATGTGAGAACAGTGGCTGTACCAAAGAGGAGGTTTGTCCTTTTTACGCAGCGCCTCCTGCTGCTCCTTAGATCCGCCCTGCAGAAGATAATCAAAGTTTTCTGGCAGCCGCTCCTCCCTCCCTCTCACCGGAGGCCTTTTTTACCAATCTTCTTCAGAGACCTGTTACGCAATTATACCTATTTGACTATGAAGATTATCAGTTATGATTAGGACCGGACAATATAGAAAAAGCCTACAGATAGAATTGAAATATTGATCGCTATCGATGATTATCAACAAATTCAAAACATTTATTAAGTGCAGCCCTGGCCATTTTATGCTGTTGCTTAGCAACCAAATTTTAGGTACAGAACACACAAACACTGAATTCAAACTCAACCCTTTATTCAACCAAGTTTTTACCAAAACTGCAAGTTTTTAAAAAAGAAAAAAAAGAACATGTGCTCTCTGAACACTTTGAAGGGGCGGAGCTTAGTTCCTGAGTCTGTTTGTGATTGGTTGGGAGGATGTAATGATGTAATATTAACCTACATGGTTAGAATACAAAAGGAAGGAATATTATTGAATTATTGACCCACCCTAGTTATAATTTGCAATTATAATTTCAATTGATTTCAAAATCATGGGATAACTATAATGACAATTATTACAAATAGTTGTGATCAAGGGCTATGAGGCTGTAATGATTAGCACTAACAATTGGCTAATTAAGTTATTAACCTAGCCCAGAAAAAGGGCGTCTAACTAGTTGTTGACTGAGTTAGACTTTCAGCAAACCTTGACAACTTTAATTATAATTGCAATTTGAGTTTTAACCGTTACTCATTCACCACAAGCCAATGAAAATGTCTCAGCTTATTCAATTATTAACTCAAAAGGAGGTAACTCTCTTCAGTGACCATTCAATTTCTGATTCAAAATAACCAAAAACGGCTACGATTTTACAAGCTGTTATTTATCAAACGGATAATTCCCTGTTACAGCAATTATTATAATGAAAATACTAGAAAAACTACTCACTACTAAATTAAACATGCAAAAGAAATGAAAATTAGTCGGCTGAAATGGATTGAGAGGTAGTAATTTGAAATCAATTCACAGTAGGTTAGGAGTTTTATTGGTTTCAACATTGACTATCACAATCCGCTTCACCACTTTCTGCTAACGGCATATAAAGAATTCTGGCTAAATAGCTCTGAGGTAGTTGTAGGAGCAGATTATAGTTGTTGGTGATAGGTATGGTTTGTTTCTGGTTTATTTGGTTTGGGTGGTGGTGTTTTGTTTAGGTTGACACACTTACCTATATTTTTTCTACCACTGGTGCCGGTGTGGAGGAGAAAGCTGTATAGGAGAAAAGGTTTGGGTGACGGGGGGTCATACGGTTTTTACTGCTTTTTTTTGGCACACAGAAGCCTACGGCCACTGGTTAAGTTCTGTCAGATCCACACTCTCCATAACTACCTGTCCATCTCAGCTGTTGTAAAAGACCACAACTCATAGTGTTGGATTGTTTGTTCAAACTACAAACGGCCATAACTTATCTCCTGGTCTGGACATCATTCTGTAAGCGCCTTAGAACCAGGATTCCTGCACCCAGAAAAAGGTTGATAGTCGCTACAGTAGTGAAGCTGGTATACCCAACAGGCCTGAGGCTTCTGGCAAAACTAGCCGCTAACAGTGTTAGTTAATGCACGGAAAGCTTTTAACACTGAAGTTCTAATTCAGTTTTAAGGTGGAGATCGGCTAACGATAGCTAGTCAGTTGGTGTGACTTCACAACAGCCTGCAGTTAAGAGCCTCAGGGCTATTCGGTGCCCCACACAAGATGGCTGCTCTCAAGCTGTATGGCTTCCGGCCTTGCGTGCCTTACATAAGATGGCGGTCGTATGTCATATGAGCAAGATGGCGGCTCCGGGATGACAGGCTAACTCACCAGCGTAGCGTGAAGGCGGGCGTTGAACGGATGGCGGTAACCAGACGAGACAAAGACTTCTACAAACAGCGGGAAACCAGGAAGAGAGAGGAGGATGGATGAAGGGTGAAAAAGAGTTCTAACGTTTCTCACCAAACCAAACGGCACAAATCACTTATAACGGAATAATTGGACATTTTCAGCACAGTTCAAATAAACTCCCTTTGGAGTACTTGAGCAATAAAACTATTCCTAATATTTTCTGCCCAGGCACAAAACACCACCTTATGGGTGGAAAAAAAATATATATTTTTTTCCACCCAAAAGCAAGCAAGCTAGCTGTCTGTCTGTCTGTCTGTCTGTCACGTGGCAGGGAACCAGTGGAGTTAATGTTTGGGTGTGAAGTAGATGATGAAGCTGCTGTCTTTGGTACTAGTTGCAGTTTTTGGAGGTTTTCTGGAGGACAGGGAGGGAAGTCAAAGTGTAAAGGTGAGTGACTGTGGAGCAGTTTGGCTGAAGTGTGAAGGAAGAACTTGATGCTGCAGAGATGAAAGTTAACCAGGTGATGGAGAGGCTGTCCAGGATGAGACCAAAGCTCTGAAGCTGAAAGGTGGAGAGATACAGGAATTAAAACTACCAGATTTGGTTAAAGGTAACTAAAGTGGCGTGATGTCCACGGCCCGAGAATATATGGGCTGATTAGAAAAGAAATTCAGTCAAACTGATTATTCTCGCTTTAAGCCCTGCTCTGTGTGAAGTGCTTTGATTAAAGCAGCATATAAATGTTATCAGAGGTAAAGACGGGTTTAAAGGCTTTATACTGAAAAAAGAGAGGTTTAGGAATCTGTTTTTCCTACATTAGTTATTCTGAGGTGATTATTCATGGTTTTATGGGGAGTCTCATTTTATTCTTTAAATACCAGGACTAACAACTAACTTTCTCCTTTTTTATTCAGACGCTGTGATCAGCCACTCTGTACCTGAGGAGCCGTTTTATATAAATATATTTAATATTAATGAGTATAAACAGGTTATATCTCTGAATGTAGCATGTTTTAGCTACTCTACGGTCCACTCAGCTCCATGGTTGGGTGGTTCTGACCCAGCGGGTTAGACGTGTTCCTCCATGTCACCTGTCTCCAGGTGAGATGGCTGTAAATCAGCCTGAGAAGGTAAACCACCTTCAGCCGCCGCCAGAAAGCTGCTCCTGTTTCTCTGACTGTGGATCAGAACTCTGCTGGTCGGTTCTACCTCCGTTCACCTGAAGACGTTCTCTGGCTGCAGAGTGAGAGCAGAACAAGCGGCGCCGTTGTTCTCCGTCCTGCTTTTAGCTGAATGTGGATGTTTGTGGAGAGTAAACGAGACGCCTGTAACGCTACACCAACAGTTAGCTTGACCCCCCCGGCCTTTAAGGGTCAGCGGCCTGCAGGAAATTAACTTCTCAGTAGGAAATTTGAGGTTCTGTAACCTGAGAACCTGTCAGGGTCCGGTTTGGTTCACATTTAGCAGTTCTATCAGTTTAATTCATGTTAAATCCAACAACTTTTACCAGAGATCATTTAAAAAGCTCCGGTTTAGAAAAGGTATCAGTAAAAGCAGCTTTTTCAGGCTGACTGGCGTTTTCAACCCTAAATGATGCTGAATAAATCTAAAATATGATATAAAATGCTAAATATGGATAAAATATGCAGTGTTGTGTTTGCAGAAGGTAAACGCTGAGCTGCTGCTGACTGCTGGCTCTCTGCTAAAGAATCGCTCCCTCACCAGGAAATAAAGGCTGGAGCTGTTGGCAGAGAAGGTCCTGGGTTCAAATCCTGGCCTGCCCTGGTGTCTGCATGCCCTCTGGGTCGCCTGGCAGAAACAGGACTTTCAGGTTAACTGGTTACTCTAAATTAGTGGTGATCATTATGGTGGATGCTGAGCAGGAACTGAAACACCATGTGAGCAGCAATAACTGGACCTTTTCTGATCTCTGTATCCTCACACCAAAGCAGCTCTGAGGTCCTGAAGACTCCTCCCACAACGTTTAAAGCAACGTTTAAGATGAGGAAACAGATTGTAGTGAAATGAAGGAGTCAGGCTGAGTCCTCAGCTGAAGCTTCGTTTCTCTCTAAAGCTCAGAGGACCAGGACTGTTCTTCTCTGCCTCCATCACCAATCGGTTCTGCTGCAGCTGACTTATTCCTCCTCAGCAGAGGCTGGTGTCAATGTGCAGGAAAGGAGAGAGAGGAGCTCCTCCAACCGGCTCCGTCCCCATGGACTGACCCCATGGACTGACTCCATGGACTGACTCCATGGACTGACTCCGTGCTCCTCTGAAGATCCAGAGGTTCCTGTAACACCAGGATGATCCTCAGCAGGTCTGTTTGGCCGGCTTGGAGCTCGTCACAGAACAGGAGGAAGCTGATGTGACCCCTGGTCTAGATGCGTCCCCTGACTGACCGTCAGGCGCTCCAGCTACTGCCAGTCTGGTTGGGAGGAGACGTCTGCAGAGCTGCCGGTGTTTACCAGGCGGACCTGCTGCATCATGTTGGAGGCTTCAAGCTGTGTAAACACGAAGATGAAGGTGTTGGAGCGCGGCCCAGAGCTGCTTTCTGTGCCGTTCTGCTCTTTTAAAGGTTTTAGGTAACGAGGAGTCTGAGCAGGATCAGGTTCTACCTCCTCGATACGGACTTTAATCGCCTCTACCTGCAGCTCCAGGATGGTTCTGATTACCAACAATTTAATATTTTTGGGAAAAGTCATGGATAAATTGATTATTTGTTCATTTACACTAGAGACATTATGGATCATCGTGTTTTCCTGTTTTTAGGATCCAAATATTCACCTCAGTTCTCAGCTGACAACAAATATTGTGTCCCTTTAAAATCTGTTGTCTTTAGAGAAAATACAAAAAGTGGATTTAGTGCAAAGTGGAGATTTATTGGAGAGTCTGAAAATGTCAAAATTGCTTCTGCGTGTTTTGTTTAACTCAGGAGTTGCATCCAGATGTTAAGCTAATTTAAGATCATTTAACGTTCTTTTAAGATGAACTTTGGTTCTTTAAGTCAAATCTGCAGTGGACCAGGATTAACTGCATTATTCTGATGATGATCAACCATTTTATTTTGTCTTTTGTTTGTTTTGCATGTAAATAGTTCCTTAGCTTCTTTTTATCTTCATGTTGCTTAGTAGTTTAGTTAAGTTTCACTAGCCTAGTGATTGAAATATAGAGTTAATTCAGATAAACAGCATTATATAGTGATGTTCTCTGGAACCATTGTTTACCCTGCACTCTATTGCACTTCTGGTTAGACCTAAACTGTATTTCGTTGCCTCGTACCTGTGTAATGACAATAAAGTTGAATCTAATCTAATGTCCATTTATTTCTGTTATTAAATTCTTGAACTTGAAGTTGTCACTCCTTTATTCTATGTGTGTTAAGGTTTTGCTGTTAAAAGATCGCTAGTGATCAAATTCATTCCTTTCAACTATTGTCCTGATTTTCACCGGACAATACCTAACAGACAGTTATTTATGAAACATTAAATAACTTAGAACATGTTTAATGGCACAACAATAATAAAAGTGCAGAAGGGAAAACGACTGAATTTACTGTTTTATTAAAAAGACTCAACATGTGCAACCTGGACAGATTTTGCATCATAGCAGCCAAATGTGCAAAATTAAAAGAAAACTCAAAATGGACTCTGAGTCAAATTAAAATCCTTAAATGCTTGTTTGGTTTTCTGTTGACAAAGAGAGGAAATTAAACAACCTTTCAGTTTTTACCGTTTCCATCTGGTGTAACGTTAGTTTATCCATCTGTCAGCTACTAACTAATAAAATCAAGATTATAAAACCAATGTCATTTTTAAATGGATCAGAACATATTCTGATCCCAGATTCCAGACATCAGTCCCTAATTCTTAGAACCTGTTCTGTAAATCATTTTGACCCATTAAGTCGTCTGACTGCATTTTATGGGCCATTTCTACATGTATTAGTTAATATTTAAGCTATTCAATTCAGTTTTATTTCTATAGCACCAATTAACATCACATCATCTCAAGGCTCGTTCCAAAGTCAGACTCCATCAGATCCTCCAGGTTGGTGAGAAAGTTTCCTCTCTAAGGAAACCCAGCAGGTTGCATCAAGTCTCTCCAAGCAGCATTAACTCCTCCTGAAAGAGCGTAGAGCCACAGTGGACAGTCGTCTGCATTGTTGATGGCTTTGCAGCAATCCCTCATACTGAGCATGCATGAAGCGACAGTGGAGAGGAAAACTCCCCTTTAAACAGGGAGGAGAACCTCCAGCAGAACCAGAACCAGGCTCAGTGTGAACGCTCATCTGCCTCCACCCACTGGGGCTTAGAGAAGACAGAGCAGAGACACAGAAAGCACAGAAGCTCACATTGACCCAGGAGTACTTTCTATGTTAGAGAAGACAGAGCAGAGACACAGAAAGCACAGAAGCTCACATTGACCCAGGAGTACTTTCTATGTTAGAGAAAACAGAGCAGAGACACAGAAAGCACAGAAGCTCACATTGACCCAGGAGTACTTTCTATGGTAGATGGTAATAGAGGATGATCTGCCTCCCTTGATGATGTCACAGCTAACAGAACACCAGACCAGGTGTACCTTCTATGAAGAGAAAAATGACAGAGAACAAAAAGTTAAAAGCTGAAATAACAACAAACAATGCAGATTGGAGAGCAGTAGGAGAACTCAGCTAAAATGCTGATGGCCATTCTCTCTGGGAGAATAAAGGTTCCAGAGTTTCTGATCCGGGTCAGAACAGCAGCTGCAGCTCACATAAAATCCAGCACTTTGGTTTCATCTGAGGAAAGAGGAGCTGCGTCTGATGGAAGTTTCTCTCTGAGACGTTTGGTTTCAGGCTCCGGTCTGAAGGTTCTGCTTCTTTATAGAAGATCCAGTTTCCTCTTTGAACCGAGGATGAAAGGGGAGAGGAGGAAAAGCTTTTTCCCAGTAACAGCAGCATCCTCTGCAGCTTTTCTAAGTAATGAGGCTGTCCTCGCTCTGGAGGACACGTTTAAACTCCCACATGCGCCTCAGAGGCTGTACAGCTCCACACAGTGTGAAATTAGCTGCAGCTTTATCGCCGTTTGTCTCCTGTTCCTTAATTAAATCAGAGCATAAAAGAAAAACCTACTTCAGGACCAAGCTGGACTCTGTCTGCTCTCACTCTGCGGGTAATTGGAAGACGGCGTGGCGGAGGAAGGTGAGGCAGGTGTTTAAATCTGAAGTATAAAACCCAGCAGCTGCTGATGAAGGAGCCTCATTAAATGCAGACTCTCCTGCTCGTTCAGTGAAGCTCAGGTGATTGAATGACCCCTGTGGGGGGTGGGGTGGGGGGGGTCCCATAACGAGGCCCGGCTCCTCCAGCAGACCTCAGCAAAGTGGATGCAGATGGCTCCCCTGATCCTCAGTCCCTGCTGGTCGCCGCATCAAATGGATTCAGTTTCCTCTGCAGAAGTGAAATAAAATCCTGGGCTGCAGGTTTTAATGAGGCCATCAGCTTCAACAGTGTTTTCACCAGTAAAACAATAACGCTGAACAATGTTTGTGCCTGAGGAAGATGACAGTAATGTCTCTGTGCATCAGATTCAGGTTTTGCACATTTTCAGCATAATTACAACCATTTAACGCCAGAGGTTATTTATCTGGGATCCAGCTGCTGATCGGTATCTCTGTCTGTGCTCCGCCTTTTATTAATAAAAAATAAAAGCATCCTGGGTGGAACCCGTGCAGAACCAGAACCCGGCCGGCGTGTTGGTGCTCAGAACAATCCCCTGAGGCCTGATGATCAAACGTCTCGGCTTGCCAGCAGTAATTTCTGCGGCTGTCTGAACAAACTGCGGTTGGACGTTTTCTTGCTGCCATGAGCAACAAAAGCAAACAAACTGCATGAAAACTGCAGCAAAGTGTGATTTTCTGAGATTGTGACTAAACAGAGCCAGCAGAACCAAACCTGCTGCTGGTTCCTGTTTTTAACACGGCTCTGTTAAATGTTGCAGAACTGGGCGAGCTCTAATCATCCCTTCTGGCTTCTCTGCAAACCAAGAGTCTCCATGAATGTTAATGAATGCAAACCGTGTGATAACGAGTTTTATCTGCGCTCCTAAAACTCACTAATAAAGGGAAACAACAGCGAAAGCAGAGAATTCAGAGCAGCGCTGACCCAGGATGACGGAACTGTTTACTGCACATCCACATACTCAGAAATCCTCCAAAATATGTTAGTTAAAAACAGAAATGATCCCTTTGCTGCGTCTGCTGCTCTGTTTTCCATCCTGAGAACCTGGAGCAGAACCTCCAGCAGCTCGGTTCTCCTGCTCTCTGTTTTTGTTGGAACAGAAGCGGAGGTGAGATGCCAGACTGACTGCAGACAGAGCTCTGGACGGGATCCAGGTAAATCTACACCGCTGGGAAACACCAGAATGTTCTTCCAGCTGCCTTTGGTTCTAAAGGGGAAGAACCTGGGACTGACTTCAGGGTTCTGAAGCACAATGAGGCAACAGAACACTTTGATGGTTTGGACATTTCTGGTTTAAACTTGGTCGGTTTTGTTCCACAGTTTTAGTTTCTAGTCTTAAAGCGTCTTGTTTTCTCCTCAGACCTTTATTCTCTGATTACTCCACCGGCGCCTCTGCCGACCTCTAACGCTGCCCTTACTGTTTCTGGTCCTGTTGTTGGGACTCAACCATGGATGGAGAACATCTGAGCTAAGCAATAAAAAGCAGTAAATCCCAGAATGCACAGTGTTAACCTGTTTCCATGCCGGCGTGCAGGAAGGAGGAGTTTCACGTCTGTATAAAGTATAAAAGTATAAAAGCGTGAGCAGAGCAGCAGTTGTTACCAAGGGGCTCGTCTGGATCTTCATGGAAACTTTGGGTCCGTCTCAGTAACTAGTGACTGAATCCCAGCCTAAAGTCAGATAAACCATCTGAACATGGCTGGTCCTGAGTTCCTGCAGTAAAGAATCTGAAGGAATGAGAAATCCTCCAGAAGAGACGGTGTCCTTCAGCAGCTAGCAGCTAGCAGCTAGGCCGCTGCCTTAACTTTAGCTTAGCTTAGCTTTAGCTAATGGACCACCTCCACTGTTCATCAGAAGAAGAAAACAGTAAAAAGTTGTCTGGGCAGAGAAAATTAGATTAGGATAAATATGGTTTATTTCATTGTGTTTTACTCTGTAGTGTTTAAGTGAGCTAACAAGCCACTGTTAGCTCGTGCTTCCTAAGTTGCAACAAACTTTTAGTGTTTAAACAACGATGGTCCTTTTGCCAAGAAAACTAATCCTGCGCTTTGCTTTGTGAAGCCTACCACATAGTCCGTTACTGCAGCCAAAGCTAAAAGCTAATATATTCTTTGCTGAGTCGCTAACTGACATCCATCATCCTGTGATGAACTTTTGTTGGTAACTCCATTCAAAAAGCAATCAACTATCAATTGTCCAAATGTTTATTGATTTTTGATTAATTTCTAATTAAACTACTATCCTATTAAAATATTTTATTTATTACATTATTTTAATTTATATTTTGTTATAACAATATTTTAATTTATATTTTGTTTTGCTTTGTGAACTGGTTATTCAAACTCAAACTGTTGTTCTTAAGTTTTAAAGCTCATTTTTGACTCATCCCAAATTAATCAAAGCAAACTTTCTAATAATAACACTGAACTGTGACATTTTTTTTTTTTTTTTTAGCTTTGTCTTTCATTTTACTTTGTAGTTCAGCTAAAGGTCACTGTCCTGGCTAAAAAGGCTGTGGTCTAATGTAATATATCAAGAATTTTGTTAATGAATACCTGTGTTTTGGAGAGAATTTTTTCTATGCTTATTCTGCATATATGGGCAGTAATTGCTTAATTGCTCTATAAAACCACACCTCACCAGACAGGTATTCATAAGACAAGACCTGCCAAAGGCTGTTTGGGTGTAATTTCCTGATAATCAGGTGGTGCTCTGACTTGGTTATTTTGATTTAAAATGACTCTGTTAATAATTACCTCTGGTATTTATGAACTACTATTAAACACAACGATGCATGGCCAAACCAAAAAAGGGTTTGGCCATGCATACAAACACCCTTCTGTGTTTGTATGTTTGCTGAACTTTGAGGCGTTGCAGAGTCTCTTACTGATGAAAATGAAGCAGTTATGTCACTGCTTTACCAGCCAGTCTGGGTCTTTGTTTGTTAGTCGTTGGTATTTTGGAAGAAGGACAGAAACTATGCAGTAAATGACCCAGAGTCGGTAATCAAACCCGGGATAACTGGGTGGAGAACTGTTGCCTCCATATATGGTGACTCTGCTCGGCCCCAAACCTCCTCCTTAAAAACAATGTTTTTTTTTCTAAACTTTGCTTTTTGTCCCTGAGCTGAGCTCTGTTCTGAATCTGTCTGCTTGTATTTCTCAGCCTGTTATGTTAAACTCACACATGGAACATATTAACCATGCCTACAGTCCAGAGCCACATTCAACAGCATCTAAAGGTTTCTGTGGTTTCAGATTCTTGGCCTCTGGCTTCAGGTCTGTTCTGAATCAGTACAGCAGGTTTAATGGTCTCATATTAAACCTTCTACCCCTGTTCAGATGTACAGGTCAGGAACTGCTAAAAATGTGCATAAGAAAAAAGCTCAAAGCAGCTGAGCTCAGCTATCTGGGATATAAATGACAGCAGTAGTCAAAGTCTGCAGCTCCGATAAGAGCTCGTGAGCTGAAGGTCTGGAGACTTAACAAACCGGCACCCCACAGTGATTCAGCACAGTGCAGAAAACCACATGAGACCAAACCTTTCCTGCAGCGTTCAGACAGACGTTCTAATTTTTTAGTTTTAGATAAAAACTTATTTTAACTCAACCAAGAAGTTTGTTTCTGGTGGATAAAGGAGGGAAGCGTCTCTGTGACGGCCCTAGGCCTCGTGGACGGGGTGTTAATTATGTTTGGGTGGGCGGGCCCTCCTCTGAGGGGGTGGTGCTGTTGATCCAGAACCCAGACTATATAAAGCTCCTATTTTGCTCTTATTTTTATATTTTACCATGCTGCTTCATCAGCTACCAGCATTCCCAGCGGTTGGACACTTCCTGGTTTCTCTCAGTCGAGGAAAAAAAAAACAGACAGAAAAATGTATGTCAGACGTCTTCATGAAGCAAACAGTCGTTTATTTAGCTAAGAAGCAAGTTTTATTTAGTGAATCAATTTACCGAGCGTACAGAACCCAAGTACATGTTTTTATTTTCTTAATAGTTTCTCTTTAAATGAGAAAGATTTGAATAAATCTCACTGAGACTGACTGGTTGAAACAGAACTTGGTAACCAGTAAAGTTAGCCGTTCACAGACATTAACCACCGTACCGGACCTATTAACCAATCAGGACCCTGACCCATCTGTTGCCGTGGTTAC
This sequence comes from Fundulus heteroclitus, assembly GCF_011125445.2. Classification (NCBI taxonomy): domain Eukaryota; kingdom Metazoa; phylum Chordata; class Actinopteri; order Cyprinodontiformes; family Fundulidae; genus Fundulus; species Fundulus heteroclitus. The sequence continues at coordinate 38,912,953 of NC_046381.1, forward strand.
CAGCTTCCTGGGGGGGGGCGGGGCTTGTTGGTAGAGATGAAGCCCAGGTGAGAGGGAGTTACTAAACTCTGAAGGTTGAAACATAAACTTGTGTGGTGAGAAGACACTTGAGGTGTTTGGCTGTCAGTCTGAACACCGTCCTGGTCTGGAGGTTCCTGGAGTCACTGAAATCTCAATATTCCTACAGAAATGTTTATTTACACATCGACTTCAAATAAAGATCAGCTAATTACATACAGGGACGCTCAATCAAAGAACTGGAGCAGAATCAGGAGCTGTCAGGGCTGTGGGGGGGGGGGGCTTTCTACTCCATTAGTTTCTGACTAACTGCCCTCATCCATTTCTGAAATGCTTTTCCTGTCTGGGCTAAACGTCTGCTCTTCTTTCTGCCAATTAAGGCCCTTTAATCCACAAAGGCTGTAAAGTAGCTCAGACGTTGGAAAAGAGTCAGTCTCTGCCTGAAGGACACAGCAGTGATGATAAAAAGACACCAGGAGACGGTGGAGGACTTGACATCATGAAGAACGCTCTGCTCTGGTTCCTTCACCCGGTCAGAAGTTCAGAGCCGTGTGGACGTGGTCCGCTTCCTCCTTTGTCCATTTTCTTTCATCAGAAACCACGTCCTCCTGCAGGAGGCGTCTCAGGACGTCCAGGAGACGCTGGTGGACCCTCCGGCCTCCGCCTCCATCACCCTCTGCTTTGTCCACGCCGCCGTCGGTTTCTGAGCACTCCTGCACGGCTCGCTGCAGCTCCACCTGTTCAACACAAGGAAGATGATGTCTGCTGTAAGTGGAGCAGTGAAAGTACCAGGATCTGACTTCACTTATAGACCTGGGTGTAAACCTCGTCCCTGATGGAGATAAAACGTCATCATTCTAAGAGCTGTAGAACCCCACAGAGAGGCGCAGAGGAAGATCATTTAAATTAGATTTTATACAGTAAACTAACATTTGATCATTTTACTTTTAAATTTAATTTTGGTATTTCTATGCATCCTGGTGCAGCCAATGGAATAAAAGTCTGTACACATGTTCCAAAGTTCCTCTGTGGTGAATATGCAGCTAGCAGCTTGGTGAACCCATTCAATGCTTCTGGATGTGTTGCTCTCTGAAGACATTCTGCTGGACAGTTTCCTACAGCCGCCGGTTCTGAAGGTCCAGCAGACTGGCACTGGGTGGGGGGTAGTGGTGGGTATCGCCAAAGAAGTCACTATTCGATTCGAATCACAATTCACATGCCATGATGTGATTCTATCACAATGCATCACGATACTTGAATTATTGCGATGCATAGCGATGCATTGTGATATTTTCACTGAACACTATTAGAAAAAAATACAGCCAGTACCATTGGCTGACTGGCTGTGTATGATCTGGATAGTGTCTTCAATTTATACATAACTGAAAGCAACTGAATTCATACATAGCTCTATTTATTGAAATGACTTTTGGAGGTATTGCTATGAAAACAAATATTACTATTACTGGAGTGGACACACTGACAAAAAGTGCTTAGGATTTATAAAACTTAAAATAACAAAATAAGGATAATCAGTGCCGTTTACATGGCCTCAGTGGTTCTTTAAACCAATGAAGTTGTATTCCACTTGTTTTTGGCTGATGTTCGCCAACCATTCATGCAATTTTATTAATTTATTTTTTTAAATAAATAATCGATAGTTGGCATCAAGAATCGATGCAGTAGATCGCGAAATTTAGAATCGCGATGCATCGTCAGGACGATTATTTTGCCCACCCCTAGTCGGGGGTGCCGTCCAAGCAGAGCCTTTTTGTTTGGGAATGCTGCAGGTCAGTGTTGGACAGGAATATGACCCAGACGCCAGATGTGGACGGGCTTTGAACAGAATAGCAAAGGTCAGGACTGGTGAATCTCTCGACATCAGCTCTGTTGCTCGTTCCTCAGCATCGCCACATGCAGACACAGTGGTGCTTCAGAGGGAGCGTCCTGGGGACAGGTAGCTGTCAGGGACACCGTTGGACACCACCAGGTCTTCTTCTACAGAGTCCTGGTAGACGGCAGAGACACTATAAAGATCCTGGCCTAATGAAGTCTGTAGAGGTGGACAGGACTCTCTGTAACGGTCATCTGGGTTCTTCATCAGACCACTGTGGTGTCTGGATGATCAACATGACAGGAAATCATAACAAAATCCACAGTGGGGCCCCCACCAGACTGTTGGGTTAATGCTGGCTAAGGGCTCTGCAAGGCAAGCGCTGCTTCCTTAACGTCTGTAGGGCGCTCCAGCTACTGCCTGGTGATAATCACCGACACATCTCTGCTGCGTGTCCTCTGGTGTTTTTGGGTAGAAACGTGGCATCAGATGCAAACTGGGGGTAAAAACGCCCTAAAAGTGTTGACTGGCATTGCTGGAGGACGACCCTACCCTGAACTGTCTGGTCTCTCTGTAGAGTCCATGAAGGTGAGATGGTGGAGGCTGGTTACCAGATATTAGCTGCGCCTCCATGGACTCCCCTCTGAACTGAACCTGAGTTTGAAACGCTGTGGAAAAAAACTCAGTGGGTTTATTTTATCAGAGAATCCAGACTGAAGACTCTGGTTTGTTAAAGAGACAATCAGGAGAGCTCAACATATCCTGTTAATACGCTTGGTTCATACATCAGTTATTGAGTCCTGTGATTTATTAAATTAGGAGAAGACAGCAATTCAGTATCAATATATATCGCAATATAACTTTATTCAATAACTGTTACATGACATTCACGATGTTTCAATATATATTACAGTCTCTTATTACAGCTTCTGTCACTGACTGATGTTCTGGGTTTTATGTAGTTTTTTACATAAAGCAAATATTTCTAAAATGTTATAGTGGAGGAGTTTAATAAAAGTGGCAAAATAATTGTCTTAAGTTTGTTCAGGCATCTGTTGTGGGCATTCTTTGTAATATGTTATTTGGTTTATATCGATACCGTAATTATATGGTATCTACCAAAATAAGGAGATAGATCGTGATATAAGGTTTGGCCGTATGATCCAGCCCTATATTAAATATTAACAAACGTGACTCCTAATTATCACAGATGAGTTGATGGCATCAGATCATTTCAGGTGCAGCACAATCAGGTGATGAACCTGATTCTCCTCCGATTTCTGCTACATTAAATGATGTTCAGCAATTAAAACAGGAAACTTCGACACATTCAGTAATATGAGTTGAATAATTAGCTGGAGCAAATAAAATTGTTTTAATTAGGTTAAATGTTTCTTTAATTCTGCTGTTTTTCCTGCATAGAAAAGATTCTCATTTGTCCACAGTTTGTGGTAACAAGACAGCAAACGGCAAATAAACTAATAAATCCTAGTGTATAAACTAGGATTTATTAGTTTATTTTTTTAAATAAGCTCTAAACTATGATTTACTAATTTATTTTATTAAATAAGTATGCAATGATAAGTAGGTGTAGACAGTGGATGGGTGAATAGTTTCTAAACCTTTCAAACTAAATACCTGCAGTGGGAGGCCAGCTTTGGCCCCCAGGAGTGTGGGAGAAAACCAAGGCCTGAAAATCTTCTCACAGATCACCTGAAAAAGAAGAAAAGACAGATGAAGGTGTGGAGGAGAGCAGGAAATACATCTAAAACAATACAGGTTGGTTTGTAAATCACAAGAGAGATGAATGGAAAAACGTGTGAGAAAATAAACGATAAAAAGCAGGTGTGAAAGTGAGCGTCAGGTGAGAGAAAAGCCAGGAATAAATAAAAATAATAAATAAAAATAATAAATAAAAATAATAAATAAAAATAATAAAGGTTAAGGAGGATCTAACGGCCGAACTCTGAGGAAGACAAAACCGTCTTTCTCTGCAGGGATGAAGGGCAGATGGCGGGTCATCACAGGTCGGCCTCAGGAGACACCTGTGGCGCTGCAGCCAATAGGAGAGCAGCTTGTCAGCCACATGTCAGCGGCTCCGCTCTTCACTCATCTTCGTTTTATTTCCATCCTCTCCTCTTTCTCTCTTTGTTCTGCGCGTTCTTTGTTAGAACACAAACACTTGTTTCTTTATTTTAGTCAGAAATGCAGCATTATAGATTTATTTTTAAAATTCTCCACCTTTGACCTTCTTACTCTCTGATACAGAGACTGCTTTAAAAAGATTGTCTACCTTTGTTTTGTTTTAATCCATTTAATTCACTTTATTCTTTATTTTAGCTCAGTCCATAGCTTCTATGACCCTTTTGAACTTTTCTTCTTTCCCCCCGTTGCCTTTTTCTCATTGTTTGGTTTCTCCTCCTTTTCTCTCCATCTTCCCATCATTGTGCATCACTTCCTGTCATCACCTGGATGAAAACAGCTTCAGCGTCTCCTCAGGTGAATGCAGGTATCTGGTATCCTGAGACATCTGATAGTTCTGCCGGCAGCGTGATGAGAGTTCGTCCTGCTGCTGTCAGCCTGACGGCGGCTGATGGAGGCCCGCCGTCCTCCACCGGACCTGCAGGCCGCGACTGGACCAGCGGCAGAACCTTTTCATTTACTGCTCATCATAAAACGGCTGCTTATTATTATTATTATTATTATTATTATTATTATTATTATTATTATTGTTATTATTGTTATTATTATTATTGTTATTATTATACAGACATTTATTATTATTATTACTATTACATACAAATATGTATTATTATTAGTATTACAGACAAATATTTATTACTATAATCACTACATACAAATATGTATTATTATTAGAATCATTATTATTAATAATCCATAGAAATATTTTTTACATTAACAAAAATATGCAACTGAGTTGCAAAGTTATGCTAGCACAATTAACTATCTAAAAATAATATATAAATAAAAGCAACTGAATTGTTTTTCTTTATCAGTAAAACAACATATAAATGGAGCAAAGGAATTATGTTAAATATTCAGGATATGTAATGTGTTTATTTGAAAAAGATTTGTTAATATTCTTATTTATATTAAAATATGCCATTTGGTCTTATAATTACTGATTCGTGTTTTAAAAGTGAAATTCTTCTTTAAATTTTCAAAATGCCTTCAGGAATAAACTTTTTTCTGACACAGTCAGCCTGAGCAAAAAGAAATAAAGCAAAGTGAAGGTGTACCTAATTGATCAGGCCGTTTACAGCCTGATGATTGGAGGACGGCGTCTCACCTGCAGGTTGGTGTTCCTGCGGCGAGGACTGCACCTGCGTCTGAGCGGGTCACACCTGGACGAGCAGTCGAAGAAGCTGCAGTCGTCGTCGCTGCTGCAGTTCTGCTCCAGGATGTCCCTCATCTTTGGCTCAAAGAAGGCCATGTCCACGTCGATGGCCACCACCTGCAGACCCACGAGACCACCGCTGGCTCAGGAAGTCATCATTAATAATTAATAAGTTATTATTATTATTATTATGGAGGAAGGGAGGCTAATCATTGTTAAAATAAATTATGAAAATGATCAAAATCACTCCTCAGGCTCATCAATAACACAAAAATGATAAAAGGATTGAAAGTAAAACTGAAAACATCACAAAGTGGAAAAAAGTTTATTGGAAAATATCCAAATTAGATACAAAATAAAGCTAAATGACCAAAAAAAGTGTTTTAATCTGTAAAATAAGTCAAATGTAATCAGAGTAGTCTAATTAATTTAACTGTTACATTTTATTTACAGATTATGATAAAGGGAGTTTTGTTTATAGAGAAATTATATTTTAGGCCAAGAAGCTAAAACTGTAAAAAGCATGAATTCATTTCAAGAATTCAGATAATTTTAGAAAATTAGACACAAACATCAGGAAAATAAAATTAACTTTTGTAGATGCATCTTCAGTGTTGATCTTTCAGTTCGTTTAGTTATTTTTTAATCTGAATAAAATAAGCTTTTTAATCTGGTTCATGCAACGTAAAATATTCAAATTGAAACGGAAACATGTTAAATAAAATAAAAAGTTTTTCACCGTCATGTTTTAATATAAATTACTTATTTAGTCTGAGCTAAATCTGCCAATTTAATGAAGTCACAGTATAAACTTTAACAAACTATGAAGAAATTAGAAGGTGTTATTTTTATAAAAATTCTCATCAGTTGATAAACTTTTAATTTGTGATGCATTTCAAACTAATTTATTAATGGTACTACTAATAAATAATAATGATCATGCGTAGAATTGTATTGACATTTTAAAACTGTCAATACAATTCTAGAGTTTGTATTTTTATAGTTAAATGTGTTTCAAAAATAGCTTTAAAATAATATCATAACATTAAAAAAAGTTTAATTGTTTATAAATAATGTTTTTCAAACCTAATAACAGTAAAAACGAAGCTAATTTCCAAATGACTGAACATTATTATAGAATATTAATAAACTAATAATTAATAAACTAACTGGAAACTAAAATCAAAGATTTGTCATGAAAATAATGTTAATTATTCACAAATTATCTCTGAGTTTTTAGCTGAATTCTAATATTTGAGTTATTGCGTAAATAAATAAACAAATAAATAAATAAATAAAACACGGTGACACTTTTTGTTGAGTCAGGATATTAAAAAAATTTACAACCTAATTATTCTTATTAATGATTGTTAGAGCAGCAGTGGTGCTGATTGGAGGTTTATCTGATTCAAATGAAGCTGTTTTTAACATTTTACCTCTGTACAAGTCATTTACAGGTTTTTCATAAAAAAAAAGAAATTACTAATGCCTTTAAATAATAAAAACAAGTAATAAATCAATCTGAATGTTTTTAGCTAAATAACGTGTTTTATCTACAGAGCTGTGTTTTAACAGTGAGATGTTAATTTATCTAATCAACACTAGAAAATAGCTGCTAAAATGTAAAATGGCTTTAACTAGTAGCGCTTCACACTACAGTATAGTCATTCATAAAATGTTAATATTGAAATTAAAAACATTAAAACTGTTAAACCACATTTAGTTTGTATTTTTACTAAAAAGCACTTTGTGTCCTGTAGGTTTCTCTTAGTATAATTTCCTTTTCCAAGTTTCCAAGCAGCTGTGAGAGAAAATAAATGTTTAAATCTGTCTAAATGTTGGCAGGAACCCGGTTTTGACTTTATGACAGATTTATGGTCAGAGAAAGATTAATAAAAGAGAAATAACAGTGAAAAAATAAAAAGTTTCACTTTTTTTCTTTTGACATAAGAGGAAACCCAGAGGGTTCCGTTTATTTTTCTCCCTGCTGGTTTTCATTTACATCTTAATTAAGCAAACCATTAACTGTTATGTTACATCTAATAATCTAATAATAAACTGGATTACAAAGTTTGACTTAAAATAAAGATATTTGGCCCTGATGGAAGGAAACTTTCCCTCTTTATTTAGCTTCCTGTTATTTGCGCTGCTTTATACTTCAGACTAAAATACAGGACGTCATTTCATAACCTCCCTCAAAAGAAACATTATATTTAATTGTTAATATGTGTAGATTTTCACTGAGGTGGATGACTGGATGCTGGTGGCTCATTTATTAAGTTTTCATCTTTTTTATTTAATTCTGGTAAAGTCTGTGTTACTGAATGGATCTGACGACTTCTGTCTGAGTTTTTGCTGCTTTCACGCCTGAATTTCTCCACTAAAAAGTATTTTTATTCTACTATGCTGCTACTAGGATGCTGCCTTAAAGTTAAACAGATCATTTAAATATGAAAAAACTGTGACCTCCCTTTAAAAGACTGAAATGAGATGTTTTCTCTACAGCTTTAATATTTAATCAGAGAAAACAAAGTGGGCAACATTTTTACTCCTGTTGTCATTTCTGCATCGTGGAGCCCAGTTTATTCTGTAGAACTTTGGTTCTGGAGGCTTTTAGCACTTTGTAAAGTGGTTTTTCCACCTAGCAAAGTTTTAGTGTTGATGATACCAAAGAATGAAAAGTTCCAGGAGTGATTTTGTTGATTAAAACTATGATTAGAACCGTTCCTGGCCTCAGATGAACAACCTCAGTCTTCTGATGTTCTCCAGTGTTTGCTGGGAATCACATGGAGAGTCAGGAGGAACTATAGGAATCTTGTTTTTTACTATAATTTTAAAGACATTTAGACTTTTTTTTAATTTACATCCAACTGATCAATATACTGATTTTAACAGTAAAGCTAAGAGATTAGGTCATGTTAATAATCCATATTTAGACGCCGGTGCTTGATGGGATCACACACAACCAAATAAAGGGTTTCATTACTAATTTCACCTTTTGGTGATATTCTGTTATTAATGTTACTTTGTGGGAAAAGTCTTATTTCTGTGGACTATAGAGCCTAAAATAGACATAAACAGCAATTTGTGTTAATACTGGATCCTTTGAGTTGAACTCATTAATTCAGCTTTATTACAGAAATGACAGCATCATTTATTTATTATTTGTCAAAAATGTCTATTAGATTAACATTAAACAAATTAAAAGACTTTTACACTATTTAATAAAGTATTGTAGTGTAAAAAGAGGCTGTGATTTGATTCTGACATCTGTTATAAATACGCGTGTTAATTTAGATTAAAACATTTCTACAGGTACACTATAGGAGGCGTTTACGTTCACAGACCTTTGGATCAATTTTATCTGCCATTTTTCCTGTTTTCAGCCAAACTATGACAGAATTCATCGTTTTGTCCCAGAAGGTGCCAGAAATCAGGTCCAGCTGCCTTTTCAGAACCAGGTTTAATCACCAGTTTACCTTTGGTTCTGCTTTCATCTCAAAGTGTTAAGCATTGAATCATTTTTCTTGTAAATGTGAATTTCTGTATTTCCCAGAAGGCCACGGCCTGGTGGCTTTGGTTCAGATGGTCCGGTTTCTAAGTGTGTCGGCGGGTCGGCAGCACGGTGGGAATGTTTGGTTCTGGTCCGGCGGGGCGGCGGACCCAAACTCACCGTCAGGTCCTTCCTGATGGCGAAGTTCTCTGGCTTGATGTCACACAGGTGCAGCCTGTGGGTGAAGTCGTTGTCAAAGTGCCACACCATGTCCAGGAAGCTGAGGGCGATCTGGTGCACCATCTGCCTGGTGCTCCACCGGCCCGCCGCCCCGGCCCGGTTCTGCCGGTTCTGCCCGGGGACGACCACCTGGTCCATGGAGAAGATGTTCTGGTCCCAGGCGTGTCCGGCCGAGAGGAACTCCACGGCGTAGAAGTGACCGCAGGAGCCCAGCACCTTGGCCACGTGGGGGCTGAGGTCCTGCAGGACCCTGGAGACCAGAAGGAGAGGAGGACTGGGTTCCTGAGCCGACACCACAGGTTCTGCTTTAGAACCGTGAAATATTTCTAACCCGTTATAAATCAGACCAGAGAGAAGATTAACGAGGTGCAGCAGTAAAAACCGTCAGAAAAGATAAAGAGCAAACGTTCATTTATCCATCTCCTGGTTAACCTGTGACCAGATCTGAGCATTAATCACATTAATTACATATTTTATGTTTTATACATATAATAAAACATTTTAATGTGGATTTCTGGGCTAAATGTGAAGGTTTAGGCGACAGATGAGACCCTGCATGGTGCCACTAGATGTCCAGCAGCAGAGGACCTTTGACCCCTTATAAATATAATAAAGGAGCATAAAGACCCCCCCCCCCCCCCCACACACACACACTCTGAATGGCTTACCTGAGGAAGGTGTACTCCTCCTGCTGCAGCAGCGACCACAGGGAGCCCAGCTCAGCTCTGGAGTAGCTCCTCTCCCTGATCTTCAGCTTCTGGCCCCACAGTCTGGGCAGGGAGCCGTTGCTTCCTCCTCCTCCTCCTCCTCCTCCTCCTCCTCTTCCTCCTCCTCCGTCCTCCTCGTCCTCGCCGTCCTCAGACAGACCCAGGGAGTTTCGTACCTGCGGCCAGCAGAAGGCAGACTGAGCAGGTGTTCAGAGAGCGAAGCCGTGGCGGCTGGGCTGAGGCGGCTCACCTCCATGGTGGCGTAGAAAACCACGTCTAGAGCCGACAGCTCCTCTCCTGCATCCTGCTGAGCACAGAAACAGATTCACAGGAAATCCCCAGAGATCCACGTGTGGAAAAACACATTTTGTCCTGTTAAAGCAGGATTAATGAGGCTTTAATGATCTGGGCTGACTCTGCCTTCACTAAGGAGTGATGGAGGAGCGATGATGGAGGAGGAGCTCTGCAGGCTGGTGAACGCAGCATGGAGCGTTATTTCAGATTAAAAGAAAAAATGATGCATGTTTTCAAGCTTTTCCCCCATAAAAGCCTACATGTCTTCAGTTTCCTCTGCTTTAGTGACCAAGTGCCTCCAGAAGTCAGCCAGAAAGTAAACGGTGTCTCTGGAGGAGCTGCAGAGCTCCACAGCTCAGGTGGGAGGATCTGCTAACACTTATGGCAACAAGAACTCTCGTTATCTAAGGAACATGGGTTAGAACCGAGCATAGTCAGGTCCTATAGTGGCCTAGTCAAAGCCCAGAGGAGGGGTTCCTACAGTCCCTCCTAATCTGATGAAGCTGATTTCTAAGGAATGATGGAAACATCTTCAGTGTGTAGATGTTCAAAGCTGCTGGAGACAACCCAGGTTCTCCAGATTAAAGCCCAGGAACCCGTTCTCTGTGCTGGTGGTTCCTCTGGACTCCTGAAGGAATGCAGGTCAGAGGTTCCACCAGGTGAAGGTCTACATCACCTGGTAGTCCAGGATCCCCAGCGGCTCGTAGGAGGAGAAGTTCTCCAGCTTGGACTTGAGGATGACGGGGCTTCCCCTCCACCGCGCCTCCATCACCTTCTTGCCGTTCTCGTAGTAGAGGCAGCGCCGGTACTCCACCAGGCCGCGCACACACAGGTCCTCACACATGTCGCCGGTGGCCGAGCCGCCGCTGAACTCCAGGCACTGCAGAGGAGAGGATGGAGGAGGTTAGGGAGGAGGAGGAGACATCCGGCCTGCAGACCGCCGTCTTGTGACCGGATCAGCCGGAGCGGCTCAGCGCCTGCAGGCGTGAAGACGAGGATGATCCCGGCTCCGCTCAGGGATTACCGGGATGATCCGGGCTCTGCCCACATTCCTACACAAACATCCGTCAGCGAGGCGCTCACAGGCGGAGCAGCTCTGCTGGCAGGAGAACGTCTCTGAGCTGCTCTCAGATCAGATACCTGAGGGAAACCTGAGGCCCCTAAAGAGGCAGGAAGGGCCGCAGACATGATGATGACGAGCGCTCCTTCATCCTTCAGCGGCTGCTTGGCTGAAGTGGCAACTTTAGATAAAGTTTGTTTCCTGAGGAGATAAAGCTACGCTGAGAACAGAAGGAGCTTTAATAAAATAACTTAATGTGATCCTGAACATCAGCAGCAGACCAGCGGGAGTAAAACAGGAAGTTACAGAAACATCCTGGTTTACTGGTGAAATCTAACAAAGACTTCTGGCTCACGTTTAACCTGAACGGTGAAAATCTGTCCGCTTAACGCAGGATTCATGAAATAAAGGTTAAACCAAGTCTCTGCTTTTTATCCCTGCAGCTTTAAATGTGTCATTTTAACACACATATTTCAACAAAGTCGGTATTTCTCTGAAAACACAGTTTACAGCAAACCAACAAATATATTTTAGTCTACATAAAAACGCAGAAATCATGAGGAAAATGAATTATTGGTGGAACGTTTCCTGGATCAGGCTCTAAAGGCCTTTAATGGTTCTGCTTCAGATAAACTGGGACAGAATATTCTGGCTGAACCGAGTCGACCCGTTTTAGTTAAACCCCTGAATCATTAAGAAGGCAGACTGACTCGCTGTCCTGCAGCGTTTGAACCTTCAACCTCTTCCGTCACGTCACACTTTGCTGCGTTTGTTAGGATTTTATGTGACAGGCCAACACAAAAGGTCAAAGGTTAACGACTCATGGTCTAAAACAGGAGGCTTCATTTCCCCCAGAGCTGCATCCCTGGTAACGAGCAAACGGCTCGTTACAGACCTCCATGGAGCCGGACTCACTCAGATGATTCTGAAGTTCTTGTTCTGGTTCTGGTTCTGGTCAGCGCTGCTTTGCATGGTTCTGTCTCATCAGATCAGCAGCTCACATGGAGGTTTGTGGTTTTAAACGCTCCATAGGTGTGAATACTTTAATATTTTCCAGGGTTTGGACGAAAAAGAAATGGAATAAAAGTGGATAAATAAAATAAAACACGTTATTTTCCTCACATTCCGGCATCCAGGGTCGTCTGTGATGAACGTTTGTCTTTGAAAAGATTAAACGTAGCATAAAAAATAATTTAAAGCTTTTATATTTAATAATTAAACACTTTGCAAGAAATGTAAAAATGTGCTTATCTTTCAGAGATGCTTTAGATTTTAATTGAAGCTATTTAAGTCTAAGCTACAAGTCGTGTTTTTTTAATATATTTTTAATTAGTGGGATAGAAATGTGGCTCTTATCTTTATTTCTTTATTAATTAGCAGAAAAATCTTCCCTAAAACAGTTTTTTTTCTTGTGTAAAATGATTTTCTGTGCAGCTGAGCTCTTCGTACTCGTTTTTCTCTGATAACATCTGAAGCTTCCCCTCCAGACCTGCTGCTGATGGACTCAACAGGTTTAGGGAGGGAAGCGCTGAGAGGCAGAGGAGGCGCTGCAGTTACCCCCCCCCCCCCGCCTGCTGCTGCGGCCCCTGAGGGTCCCTTATGCTAGTCCCTGCTGTCTGTCATCGCAGGCAGAGGGACGGCGGTTCAAAGCCTCCTTCCACACCGACGTTCCTGAGGGAATCACAGCCTCTGCTGCAGCTTCACCTCCAAGTTTGAAAACTCACGATTCATCAGAGAGAAAAACACAAAGACAACTGAAACTATTTCAGACAAACTGTGCGTTCTATCCCACTCATCCTCCTCATCTTCATCCCTGATTTTCATCCATTCGTCCCTCTGACGCCATTATTACAGACATTTTCATCCCCTTCCTGAAACACTCAGTTCTTTACCAGGTGCTACATCCTCTTTTAATCCCACCCATTCTTTCCCTCATTAATCCACAGCTCACACTCTCACCATCATTATCCCTCATTGCTGCCCCACTCATCCTCCTCATCCTCATTCTTTGACTAGACCACTCCTCATTCCGCGCATTTTTAAATTTTAATAATTTTAATCCCACTCATCCCCCTGTTTTAGCATATTTATCATATTCTCCTAATCTGGACCGCCTCTGTCGTTATAAAAATATCAAATTCAGCCAAATGAATTTAAAATCATTACTTCCTCCCTCGACTGAAGTCAGATTCCTTGTTTGTGTCACAAACTCTGTGATTAACCCTCATCATCCCTCCTCCCTGCCTCTGCTGGCTTCTTTCCTCATTACCAGACCAGGATGGACCATCCTCTGCGTTTTAACTCTGAATAAACCGGTTAACTTACATTATTAGAGTCACTTTTCCTCGTTACTAGCTGCTGCTGACTCGTCACCGCCCTAAAAACTCTCAGCTGGGGTTCAAACACTCGTTGGAGCGTCTAATTCCACCTTTATGCTGCTTTCATGGCAGCGGTCCATCTACTGACGTCTCTGGTCTAGAAATGCTCCTCAGTCCAGCTGGCCAGCAGCTCCAGATGTTTCCACCAGCACCTCTGGCTCCTTGCTGGAGGAAGAGGACGAGGAAGACGTCTGTTTGCATCCCGCCGGGTTTCTCCTGCTGGGTTCAGCCAGAGCAGCTGCTTCCTGCGCTGCCCTGAAGACGCCAGCAGCTGTTTCCAGATGTTTGGATGGAAACATGAACTTCAGCATGGAGAACCGGCTGCAGCTGTCTGCTGCTCAGAGCGGGTCTGATGAGGCCAACAGAACCGAGGTTCTTTAATGAGGAGTTTCTGTTGGTCAGTGTCAGAGCAGAGCGTTTTACTCTGACCTCAGCTGGAAGGTCATTAAAATCATTTTATTTTATTCTGCTCAACCTTTCTCTGCCTTTTTCCTCTTTTAACTTATTTACTTCCTGCCAAAGTTCCAAATTTCCTTAGATTTTACTTATTTTACAGTTTTTCTGTCTTTTCTGTCCTTTTTTCCTCCAACCTTTGTTACTTCCTCTTTTACACTTATTGTCCTTCCTTCCTTCCTTCCAGTTATCCTTCAGCTGTGGGTTCATTAAAACAAACAGGAGATTTAAGCTGTGTCCTTCCTCCTCTTCCTCCTCCTCCTCCTCCTCCTCCTCCTCCTCCTCTTCATCATCTCTCCTCCACCTTCCCCAGCAGAGTTTCCCTGTCAGTCTGGAGGAAGCGGATCATCTCGGCTCTCAGGCAGAAAGGCTCCTTTGTTGCTCCACATTCCTTGAAGCCAACATTAAGACGCTTTAACCACATTCCTGTGTTTGCTGACGGAGCTCAGAGGTTCTGACCCGTTTCACCAGAACCACCAAGACCTCCTGGGTTCTCTGGTGCCGCTTTCTGACAGCCTGGAACAGTTTTTACCAAAAAATGGTTCTGGTCAAAGTTCTGAAACGTCTCAACTTTAACTCAGTGGCCACTTTATTAGGTACAGCAGCTTATTAACAATCAGCCAATCAGACGGCAGCATCCATTCATCCAGACGTGATGAAGACGAGCTGATGAAGGTCAAAATGTGCACCAGAATCAGAACCATAGATGGTTCTTGGGGCCAGACGGGCTGGTCCAGATATTTCAGAACCTGCTGAACTGCTGGGAATTTCACCGACAACCCTCCCTCTGGAACCATGGGTCCACTGAGCTCCAGGACTCAGAACATCTCAGTAGAACATCTCTGGGATGTGGGGGAACCAGAGGTTCTGATCAGCTGACAGTTCAGAACCAGAACCAGAAGCTGAAGCTGCATAAGGTCCACATGGTCCAGATGGACAGAAATCTCTGAGGAACGGTTCTGACTCCTTGTTGAAGCTAAGACATCTTTGACGGAGGTCCAACCCGGTACCACCAAGGTGTTCCTGAAGAACCGGCTTGTTCTGCAGAGGTTTGGGCTTTGATGCATTCCTGAGCAGGTTGTCTGTTTAATGGAAATGAAAGCGGGTCGCAGCAGAACCGGCGCCATGGCTCAGGACTTCCTGTCGCTGTGGTTCTGGTTCCCCAGACGTTCTGTCCCGGTTCTGACCTCTGAGCGTGGAGGAAGCAGGAAGTTTCTCCTGCAGATGAATTAAGCAGCTGGTGACAGAATGATTTATGGGCGCGCTGCAGAAATGCCTGCAGATTAAATCAACACTTGATCAGAACCGCCGTTGTTCTGATGCTCCCAGAACAACGGGCCGTTTCTCCGGCTCTGGGCCGCGGCGCTGTGGGCTGAAAGCCTCGTATTCTCCACAGCGGGAACGTGACTCACGGCGAGGCGGCGTGGGCGGACCGGCTGACCTCGGGTCAGCGCGCTGGAAGCGTGGGCCGAGCAGCGCCATGAGACGGGTTGGAGCAGCAGAACCGGGCCTTCAGCAGCAGAACCGGGCCTTCAGCAGCAGAACCGGGCCTTCAGCAGCAGGTAGCCGGGTCCAGAGGCCGATTCACTCACCGCTCAGCAGGCGAACAGCAGCAGGAGAAAAACCTGAACTTTGTTCACCAACCTGGGAAACTGGAGACGTTTAAATGGATTAAAACATCCAGAGACTTTAACCACGAGGAAAATATATTTGTTTCTTTGTGAGCTAAGTTAGTGGCTCTTTAAAGGAGACGGTTTCAGTTCTTCATTTTCACATTGAACTCATTCATTGTGGTTTATATAAAGTGAAACTGTGATGATTTGGTCTGAATTTCCCAGTAATTTATCCCCACATCCCCCTTTAATCCTGCTCTGCATCTGAGAGCGACTCGTTTTGCTGCCGTCTCTTTAAATGTAAGGAGGCTCTTCACAGCGCCCCCCTCCAGGTCGCACAGTCTGCTGGGGGACGTTATACAGAGCAGCTGATCCTCTCTGAGCTTCAGCTTGGACTACAAAATCACTGCGAGAAATAAAAATAGTGGATTTATGAAGTGAGCTGGAAGTGACCTTTTTAGCAGCTCTGCAGCAAATACTGTGATGTAATTGTTCTAAAAACCATAATGGAAAACAGCGGAAACTGTTGAAAACTACGACCCAGACAGAATATGAAGATATTTACGCAGCTCCTGGAAGTCTACATTAAACCTTTCTGCACTCCTAGAGACTCCAAGTTCACAACTAAATGAATCTAAGAGCTTAAAATGTGGATTTCTGCCTTTTAAAACGTCAGATTTTAACCAAACAATCACAGCCAGAAGCTGCAAACGTCTCCTGTCAGAAACCTGAATGAATAAAGTCGATTTTCTTCTAATTATGCCAGAAAGAAGCCACCAGCTCCAACGAGGACGTTTCATGGTGAAAACATGAAACCTGAGGATGTTTTATGGAGCTGACGGTAGAGCAGGAAGACGGAGAGTAAACACGTCTATAGATCTGTTATTATTAACCACAGGCTTTTTTCTTGTAAAGTTAGTCTCTAATTATTGTTTTTAATTTATGTATTTTATCACTCTTTGTGAATCTTTATACATCTATCTTTGCCTTTGCTCTTGGGGAACATCCCCACTGAGGGACAATAAAGGTTGTTTCTATTTTATTTAATGATGCGACTCAATGCTAGCTCTAATGAAAATAGAAAGCTGGCATATTTGATCGTTTCTCTTGTAAATCTGTTAATATTTATCTGTTTATGAGTTAATCTTGACTTCCTGAGCTGCCTTCCTCCAGCTCTGCTCACGTTCATTTCTCTCCTAAGTAGCAGAAATGATTCACATATTTCAGATTTCTGAGCTGCAGCCTGGAGCTCCTGCCCGCTCTGACCCAAACATCCGTCATCCGTGTTGAGGAGGCCAACAGAACCTGACAGCCTTCAACGCTTGTTAACCGCAGAGACGCCTGCAGCGGCCGGCGTGTTCAGACCCACTCGCTCGCTGAGCGCCCGGAGGAAGGGGCCTGCTGGAGGCCCGCTCCCTGCAGGACCCCCGCCCCTTGCAGGACCCCCGCCCCTTGCAGGAGGCCCGCTCCTTGCTGGACCCCCGCCCCCTACAGGACCCCCGCCCCTTGCAGGAGCCCCGCTCCCTACTGGACCCCCGCCCCCTACAGGACCCCCGCTCCTTGCAGGAGGCCCGCCCCCTGCAGGAGGCCCGCCCCCTGCAGGAGCCCCGCTCCCTACAGGACCCCCGCCCCCTGCAGGAAGCCCGCTCCCTGGAGGACCCCCGCCCCCTGCAGGAGCCCCACTCCCTGGAGGAGGCCCACTCCCTGCAGGACCCCCGCTCCCTGCAGGACCCCCGCCCGCTGCAGGAGGCCCGCTCCCTGCTGGAGGCCCGCTCCCTGCAGGACCCCCGCCCCCTGCAGGACCCCCGCCCCTTGCAGGAGGCCCGCTCCTTGCTGGAGGCCCGCCCCCTGCAGGACCCCCGCCCCCTGCAGGACCCCCGCCCCTTGCAGGAGCCCCGCTCCCTACTGGACCCCCGCCCCCTACAGGACCCCCGCTCCCTGCAGGACCCCCGCTCCCTGCAGGAGGCCCGCCCCCTGCAGGACCCCCGCTCCCTACAGGAGCCCCGCTCCCTACAGGACCCCCGCCCCCTGCAGGACCCCCGCCCCTTGCAGGAGCCCCGCTCCCTACTGGACCCCCGCCCCCTGCAGGACCCCCGCCCCCTGCAGGAGGCCCGCTCCCTCCGTGGATCCAGTAAAAGCCACAAACCTGCAGTTTAGCAGCTCATAAAAAGACACGCTTCATCTTTTAACCATCATTTTTCAAGGAAACGAAGGTTCCTGCAGGCAGTTTGTCCTCCAGCTGCACAAACAACAGGATTGTCTATTTTCTGCTCAAGGAGAGTTTTTGTCCTTTTTGGCAATAAAACATGAACAAAAGTGGAAAATATTGTCCTTTTTGGCGATAAAATGCAAATAAAAGGGATAATGTTGTCCTTCTGGTAACAAAACATAAATAAAAGTGGAAAATTTTCTTTTCGGCGATAAAACATGAATAAAAGTGCAAAATTGTATTGTTTTTGGCAATAAAATGTGACTAAAAGTGGAAAAATGTTCCCATCTCCACAAACAGCCGATTAATCACATAGATGTCTTTATGCCTGTGTTCTTCTTGCGGGTGGAGATGAGCGTGCAGAGACTTGATGTTCCTGCAGAGAACGAGACGCAGACTCTGCGCTCTTTGTTTCAGTCACTGGGGGGGGGGGGTGTGTGTGTGTGTGTGTGTGTGTGGGGGGGGGGGGGGGGGGGTTGGGGGGGTGGATGGGTGGCGTGTAGCTGCAGGAGCTGCTTTTTAAACCTTTTCTTAAGTTAAATCCAGTCGGCTGCTAATTCTCCTAAACAGGTTCACGTCTTTGTTCATTGCTCTAAATAAATACGCATGTTTCTGAATGGAGGTGATGCGTTCAAGGACCCTCAGGAACATAAACCTTTAACTTGTTGTTCCTGTTCCTTTCAGAAACTTTTCTAAGATGATACATTTAAATGCATGATTCATTTATAAAATAAAAAGTTTCTGTTTTGTCTCTAGAGTCAATATCGCTGTTTTTAGGCATTTTTCATTGGTGCAGTTCTTATTTTGTTGTAAATGTAAAAGTTTGAAGGTCAACGTTTACGGGGTTAAAGCAGTTTTATTTGATGGCTGGACATTAATGAACTTTATGCGGACATTTTAACTTCAGGTCCAGATGGAGGATCTATAGAAAGAACTGAAATATAAGGAGGGCTGACAGCGAGGCAACCAGAACCTACAGAACCAAAGATTCAGAAGTCAGACCGGATCTTTACAGAATCCTGATCCAGAGAACCAAAGAGAGAAAAGACGACTTTCAGCATCCCTGTTCAGAACAATGAACATTTGGACCTTGGTTCGGTAGGACCAGAACCGGGTTAAATTTCATAGATGTCCAGGGTTCAAAGTCACAACTAGAGTCCAAATGGAGACATAAATGATTCAGTAACAAGTGGACTCACAAACCATAGGAACCATAAACTGCAGCACCAGTAAACGTCAGATGGTTTAATTTCCCCTTTGCTGATTGGCTACAGGGATCAACATGCTGCGTCTTCCTCCTCTAGGAGGTCCAGTTGGTCCAGTGGGCTGTGGGACTTTGACTAGACCACTGCTGCCATCATCTATGTTCTCTCTGGGTTCTTCAGCCTCAGAGCGGTTCTGTTCACCTGCTTCTCATCCGCCCACGGCCACCTCTCAGTCCCCGCCATGACAGCAGATGGTTACACTGAGCTCCTGTTAAAAGAAGTTGTTCCTCTCTACTGTCCCCAGATGCTTGCTCTGGTGGGGGGATTGCTGCAGGATCTGAAGATGACCCAGTTTGGGCTGAATCTGAATGAGATTTGGATTCTTTAGAACCGGACCTGGCTGTCTTATAATGTGGCTCAAAATTACCAATGTCCGTCCATCCATCCATCCATCCATCCATCCATCCATCCATCCATCCATCCATCCATCCATCCATCCATCCATCCATCCATCCATCCGTACGTTCTTGATTAAAACAGACTCTCCCTGTGGCTCTACGGTTCCCCAGGAGTGAATGCTGCTTGTCGGGACTTTGATGCAATCAACTGGTTCCCTTATATAGGACATTTTTGACCAATCTGTATAATATTATTGATTTTGACTTTGTAAAGTGCCTTGAGATGACATGTTTCATTAATTGGCGCTATATAAATAAAATTGAATTGCAATAACGACCCTTTTGCTTCCAGAACCAATTAGCAGAATCAGAACCTAAGCAGCTCAGGTTCTGTAGGGCTGGAAGGTGTTTTTTATCCCCAGAACGCTGCGGATTAGAAACTCGTGATGTTTTCTGAGCTTCAGCTTCAGCTTCAGCTCAGAGCCGCCATCATTAGTCTGTTTTCGGGTCGGAGCTGCTTCACAGAGAATAGCAGAGGCGCAGCTTGTTGACGAGGTTCTGCCGGCTTAGCTGGACCCGCGGGCCTCCTCGTTGGTATGCAGCCGTCATGCCCAGCGCTGCAGCTCTGCCTTTTTTAAGTGTCTCTGTTCTTATCTGTCCTCCTCCGTCTCTCTGACCTTCTGTTCTTCTTCTGCAGGCAGCAGACGTGGCTGAATACAGATCAAGAACCAGAACCAGGAGGAGGAGTCCTCCTGAGACGTTTTCAGCTTGTCTCACAGAGGACGACACGGCGGACATCAGTCCACTGATCATTAATCTCATTTAACAAAGTCAAGTCGATTCAACAGAGTGATACTTTAAAAACTTCCCTGTTGTTCTTATGGGCCGCCGTCTAATTGAGGTTCTGGTCATAAAGACTCAAAGCTGTCAGGGAGAATTGATCCTGTATGTTTCTAACTCAGGTATTTCTTACATGTTTTGCTATATTTATCTTCCTGCATCCATCCTGTTTTTGCACTTATTCTGGTAGAGAAACACTCAGGAATCACAATCAGTGTGTAAACTTGAATTCAACATGTTATATTTAAACAAGAAAATAATGATAACTAGGAGTTATAGCATTTTAGCTGCTTTATTTTCTATGTGAATCTAAAAATTATTCTCACTGCAACAAAGCATTGTAACTTCATTAGGTTAAATTGTTGTCTAAATAAACCTTAATCAGTAATTATTAACTGGGAAGGTCTGGATGAAAGCATTGAAAGCTTCTCATGGATAATTCAGAACATCTGAGCTAAACTGAGGCTCACCTATGGATTCATTTTAAGGTAGCCTTCTTAAAGGTATAAAGCCACGTTATATGCTTAAAAAAAAAATAAATAAAAAATTTGATCATGATAAAATAAAGTTATATACACCAAGCCCTTTTTTTGGATAAATTGCCCCGTGATTAGCAGATATAAACAGACATGGCGCCATCAACAGGCAGTACTGCGAACAGTCCCACATGGGAAAAAACGTGGCGGTTGAGCAAGCTCACACTTTGTGGAGACTGAGATTTGTAAATATAGACATCTTTATGATTCGGCCCCAAAAAATCCAAGTGATCAACAAGTTGTTAACAATTCCTGGACAGACATTGGCATCACTCTTGGAAGAAAGGAAGAGGTTTTAAAATTTTGGAAACAACTGTGTTTCCTACTTTTACGTGTAGTGTGGTGTGGTAAAGGTGACGTAGGACTGCAACACTGCCCCCTAGAGTCTAGGAGAAAAGTGCTACTTCAGACGAAAAGCCACACGGAGAATAAATGACGTTTGCGTCTCTCATTTCCGTGCTGCGCATACGTGCTTCAAGCATGACGCACCCTGAAAACGCGCTCCCTCCTCGTGTGACATCATCGATAAATCTAAAGAAATTTGTTTTTGAGTACAAACAAGGAACTTAACTTCGGATTTCGTGTAAAAAAAAAAAAAAGAGACGACAAACAGCAGCAAGCACAAGAACAAAGTACAATCTTAACGAAGCAAAACGTTATTCAGGGACCTCTACAGGTCTGCTTCGTCCTTGAGTCCAGTCTCCAGATGCTTGAAGGTTCCACATTGTTCTGGATAAATAATCAGACGCAGCATTTAGCTAACGTGAGGTTCGGAAGGGGACGGGTTCTGTATCGCAGAGATGGATGGGTTCTGGACAGAAATGTCTGAACCAGCTCTAGAACAAAAGCTGAACCCTTGTGAAAAAGCTGCAGAAGCGGGTCAGAGAGTCATGATCCACCGTGAGAGGACTTCTGGAACAACATGGACTGAAAAGCCGCTCAGAGAGGAAGAAGCCATTGATCCAAGAGCAGCAAAAACAGTTTGCAGATGGACTCAGGGACAAAGAGTTCATTTTTGGAGACATGTCCTCTGGTCCATAGCTGGAGAGTTTAGCCATAATGACCATGGTTACATTTGGCATGCCAGAGGAGGGACAGCGACCCAAACCTTAGTTCCACAGTGGCCTGAGGACAACAAGGAGGATGTTTTGGAGGAACAATCACAGAGTCCTGATCTCAGTCTCAGAGGACGTGGGCTGAGCTGAAGACGTGTGTGTTAGCAATGTGACCTACAAACCTGGTTACACTGGTTCTGTCAGGAGGAATGGGCCAAAACATCTGAAACATTCATTCAGTTCAATAGACTGTTCTACCAGATGTTAAGGATGTGAATGAATGTTTTTGGAGAAAGAAGCTAAACGATGCTCCTCCACGTTGACGTCTAACTCTGGTATTTGAACTCGCTCTGGACCATCAAGGACGACATCTTACAACCCGCCAAATATTTTCTCATAACACCGTGTTCATAAAAGTTCAGAGATTGATTCCATCCTGGTGATAAAACATTTACCTTCCAGTGAAGTAAAAGGATTTGAGCAGAAATTAACAGCACAACATTAAATCCTGTTAATTCCCTGACACTTTTCTCTACAATCATCAATATTGAGTTGAGAACAATCACAGCTTTTCTCATCACTTTGTTCACCATTACCAAACCTACTGGTAATACAGAGATGAACTGATGATTCTATCTGTCATCGGATGCTCAGTCCATCGTTTGTCCTCCAACATGGCAGACAGGAAGTTCAAGCTGCAGCAACATGTGATTAAATCTGCTTCACTAGACTCTGCTGTTGGAGGCCTGAAGATACTGATGCTTCAGATCTACTCCACACAACCCCACTTAAAGGAAACACCTACATGGTTTCTCTACTATGAATCATTCAGCTGAGACGGTTCTGCTGCAGTGAGAACCCGTTCCAGCCGGATCCATTCGGGCTGCAGCAGCAGAAGTCAGCAGAGACGAAGCCTGAGGAGCAGAGCTGATGAAATTCTTCCAGCAGCAGCAGTGACTGAAGGTTAAAGAGCCACTTTCTGCCCCATGCTGGGCTCTGACAGCTGCAGCTGAGCAGGGAGCTTCTCATCAGCTGCCACTCTAATTATCACACGTCCCGTAAAAGAGCGATGGAGCCGTTATTAATGAGGGCAGCGGCTGGAGCTGCTCTAATTAAACATATGAAAGGTTCCACAGATGTGATCAATCTGAGGTTCTCCAGCAACGCTGCTGACATCTGGGAGGTCCGACTCTTCTGCAGGATGGAGATCTGGATGAAAGCTGAACGTCGGCGCAGCTAAACCCGGTTCCTAGAAGCTGAAGAGAAGAGTCGATCATCAGGCTGCATCTAAAGCAGAAACCCTGATTCCTCCTCCTGATCCATCCGGCCTTCACCGAGGAATCAGAAGCTGGAACCTCTCAGCTGTCCACAGAGAACCACGGCTAACTGAGGAACCAGAAGCTGGAACCTCTCAGCAGGTCGGAGAACCACGGCTAACCGAGGATGTCCATTACTGTGAAAAACAACCTTCACCCACTTCATGTTCTCCATCCTGGGATCTTCTAACGAGGATCCAGGCAACATTTCTCCAGACTTTCTGGACGTCCTGCAAGGTTTTCTTTCCTCAGACAAGTTGAAACTTTGGTTTGACGTGAATAAACTCTTTAACCTGAATAAAACTAAACTATTTGGGAAAAGCGACGTAGCATCAAGCTACGGTAGATAATGCTGACGTAGGGAGAGTTAATCAACCTTTGGCGTGTTGCTGGATCATCAGATTGGTTGGAAACTTCACATAAACTCAGTAAAATCTAAACCTGCAAAGAGTTGTTGGGAAGTGGAGGCACGTCCTAAATTATAAATCACACTTTACTTCTCGCTGGTTTCCCACATTTGACCCACAGAGCAAAGATTTGGGGTCAATCTACAGCCATTATTCTGCAGAAAGTCAGAATAATCAATAATGCAGAATATTCAGCTCACACAAAGCCTTTGTTTTGGAAATCAGATGCCATAAAGCTTCCTGATTTAATCTGTAAACCAATAAAAAGTATTTAGTTAAATCATCATTTAGCGACAAAGACGGCTGTACATAGAGGTGAATTCCTTATTTCCGCTTAACTTTCAAAAATGTGATTCAACTTGTAGAGTAAAATTATGGAACCCATTAGATATTAAATTTAAACAAATTAATGATATAATCAGATTTAAAAGCACACACAGGAAATATGTGTTCAGTATTGCATTGTGTAATAAATCTATTAGTTATTAATGTGTTTTTGTTCTTGGGTCTATGCAGGTCTACACATTTATTATTTGTTGTAATCTATTTTCAGTAATAATATACATTTTATACAAATCTGTTATTAGTAAATGGAATACAATAAATTATGTGTATGGTATATTTATATAGTATAGATTGGTGCAGTTTAATGATTGTATATTGAAGTACAATTTTTATTAAAGGTATTTTATACAGGAACACGTATTATTACAGTAAATTAAGGGTTACAAAGAGGTCAGAGTAAATAAGTGTTTACTTCTCTGTGCTTCTTTTCAAACTGATTTCTGTACGTAAAATGTTTTGTTTAAAGTTATTGTTTGAAATACACTTTAATTAATTAATTCATTCATTCATTCATTCATTCATTAAAGAGGTCCTGAAGACAATCTAACAATAAAGCTTTCAATGTCAGGTCCAAGAAGGAGAAACATTTTTTGTCTAAAAGCCTGTTTGGTCAGAAATATTAAACGTGGATTAAAAAGAGGATATAAATAAATTTAAACCTTTCTCCCAACAAATGGCAATAAAATATTCAATTCAATTAAATTCATTTATTTATAAAGCGCCAATTCATGAAACATGTCATCTTGAGGCACTTTACAAAGTCAAATTTAATCAGATTATACAGATTGGTCAAAAATTTCCTAAAGGAACCAGTTGATTGCTTCAAAGTCCCGACAAGCAGCATTCACTCCTGGGGAAGCGTAGAGTTACAGTGGACAGTCGTCTGCATTGTTGATGGCTTTGCAGCAATCCCTCATACTGAGCATGCATGAAGCGACAGTGGAGAGGAAAACTCCCCTTTAACAGGGAGGAGAACCTCCAGCAGAACCAGAACCAGGCTCAGTGTGAACGCTCATCTGCCTCCACCCACTGGGGGTTACATGAAATTCAACCAAACCTTTAACAGTATGAACAGATATCCTGTCTGGACCAATTAAAGCCTGACCATGTGACCATGTGACCCTGCAGGGACGTTACAGACGGTGGATGATTAAATCAGTTTTACTCCTGTATTAATAAATTATTCCAGTTTCCTCGTTTTTCTTCTGGCTGACATGAAGCTGGGAGTGTTTGCAGGGTGAAGGCGCTCTGGGAGCGACCATTAATGTCTGAAGGCTCTGTGACTGTGAGGAAGTGTCTGTGTGAGCGGACAGAGGAGCCGTTAGTATCTGCGTTACACAGAAAATCTCTTTGGCTGCAGGAGGCAGACCACCTGCCAACAGCTCAGTCCTTCCATCTAATCTCTCTCTTTTAATGGATTACATTTCTGCTCACTTTTCTTTTTTTAATCTGCATTTATCTGCAGATCAATATTCCTCGCTGAAGGACTTCAGCGTTTAGCCGCCCGGCCGTGTTTGGCCTGCTTCCTTCTCCACATCAGCTCATCAGCTTTTGATTGATCTGCGGTTCTCCAGATGAGACGGAGCTCAGATCTGCAGATCTCTGACAGACGGCTGGATTCTCCTGATGTGGGTCAAACACGTCTAACCTGTGGGTCAGCGCCTCGGGGGCAGCAGGAGGCAGAACTTCATTTAATTAAATCCTCTGGGAAAAAAATTCACCTTTCTCTGGAACTGCCACAGGAAAAAGTTTTTTTCTCTAAATGCACCAACGTGTGACGCTTTGTTTCAGGTTAATTCACAGGAATCTAAAACATCAGATTCTTTCAATTCAATTCAGTTTTATTTATATAGCGCCAATTCATGAAACGTGTCATCTAAGGCACTTTACAAAGTCAGATTTAATCAGATTACACAGATTGGGTTAAAAAATATTTCCTATGCAAAGATTTCTGCTGCAGAATGTCGCTGCTTTGCAAAAGTCTGCACCTTATGGTCAAACTTGGACGTATTTATTAGGATTTTATGGTAATATGTTTTTATTACAAATGAAATCTGAAAAGTGTGGCATGCTTTTCTTAAGAGCTTTTTACTAATAAGTAATCTGCCCTCAGAGGTCCGTTAGAGGACACCAGGGAACATGGCAGGCAAGGAAAACGTTAATTAGAGATTACAAAGGTAGCTCTGGAGGAGCTGCAGAGATCCACAGCTCAGCTGGACTGTTGACAGAGAGTCTGACGTCTGACCTAAACTTTATGGAAGAAGAATCCAGAAGTCCAGTTAAAAAGTTGACATAAGACATGAAGGTGAAACATGGAGGAAGGTGTTCTGGCGTTATCCTGGTTATAAACACGGTAAATGGAGGCAAACCTCTGCGTCACAATCAGTGTTTGGTCCTAGAGACACGCTGCCCTGCATGTTCTCCTGCTTTAACACTCCTGGTTCAGTAGTTCCAGATGTTGCAGATGTTCCCTGCTGAAGCAAAGGAACATCTAAGTGTCAGCGTTACATGGAGGGGGGGGGGGGGGGGGGGGGTGGGGGGGGGGGGTGGGGGTGATAAACAGAGAAACTGCAGGTTGGATCTTGTGCTGAATAATTTGGTGAATAATTTATGATTAGCCTTGTTTAAATGGACAAATGTATTTAATAATCATATTAACAGTAATATTACTTATTACCACAGTGTCTCATATAAGTCGCGTATCTCATATATAAAGTTTTTAAAGTATTCAGCCTGCAGGAATAATAATAATAAATGCAGATTTCACCAAAGAGTAAAAATAAAAATCTGAACGAGAACGGATAAACATCCCTTCGAGTAATTTGGATTTTTTTTAATTAGCTTTTGCTGTTTTTTAATGACGTTTAATCTGCGCTGGCAGAAAGAAAACTGAGAGGAAAACGTGGATGTGCTGCACCTGATCTGTAATATAAGAAGTACAACACAGACTTTAACTCCGTTTAAATGAAATAAACTGAGTTACTGCTGCCAGCCTGGGAGCTGCTGGCAGAGAGGAAGATCAAATCCTTCACATAATCTCTGCAGACAACCAGGAAACAAAAAACACTTTAATGAATGAAGAATTTCTGCTGTTAAACAATGTCATAGAGACAATAATAATTATGATTCTTTAAAATAAAGAAAATGGTTGTTTTGTGAGTAGATAAAACAGAAGAAAACAAAAGAAGAGCTTTTATTTTATGTCTGACTTTAAAAAGAAAATATCACAGCTGACAGATTTATCCCTGTTGACTGAATCCTGCCTGGAGGTAATAATGATAATAACTATTTAGAAGAAAATAATAACATAAGTAGGTCTGTCCACACATTCAGACCTGTGATTTCAGGTAAAATAGTTATTAGTAATAGTAGTAATAGTAATTAACGTCTTTACAGCCTCGTTAATAATCAGCTTTTATTTAGAAGCATGTCAACGTTCAGGATCAGGTGTTTTTCTCCTTGTTTTACGTTTATGAAGGTTAATACTGCGTCTCTCCCCGGTCATTAGCAGTCGTCCTTTTCTACACTAAAATTATTCTCCTGATGTTTTCCTGACAGACATGTTAACATGCAGAGACTCAGCCGTCGTACCTGAAACTCCTTCCAGACTTTCAGAGGTGCTACATATGAACCAACTCTCAGGTTCAGCTTTGGAAAATGTCTTTATGTATTTTACGTATTCATGTTTGCACGTCCCCTCCCTTAAATCTGCACGGTTTGGTCACTGGGTGATCTGCATGTTCATAAATTCACTTTGTTCTCACTGTTCTGCTCATTTTAGAAACACAAACGGCTTTGCTCCTGGTTTGATGATCAGCTTTGCACAAATTAATCACTGTATACCTGTTTTAATACTTTTGAAAATCAGGCCTTAATGCTTAGTTTGGATAAATCTATCAACAAAAAAGCCTAAACCCAATAAAAAGTTACCTAGTTTAGATTTCTTTAGCATCATTCTGTCACAAGATTCAGACGAAGTAACGAGGTGAACAGGATGATCCAGATGTTAATTGATCTGTTAAATGAATAGTTTATCTCAGTTTTTTTCCTTTCATTGCAGGTCAAAGTGGATGGAAGACGGATGGAGGTGAAGCCAGGACGGTCCTGCAGGAGAACCTGAGACTGAGGTGGAGGTTCTCCTTCCTGCAGGAGAACCAGCCTGAACCTGCAGCCTGAGATGTTATGGGATGGTTAGAATGGCCTAGTCAAAGTCCAGACCTGAATCCGACTGAGAACCTGAGGCAGAGTTATTCTCAGATGTCTGAGTGAGCTGGAGCTTTTTATGAAGAAGAAAGGAGGAAATGTCTGTAGAGACGCTGGAGGAGACAAACTGCTGCAGCCAAAGGGGGTTCTACAAACTTCTGACTCAGACGGCTGAATGCAAACGTCTGATAGATGTTTATATTTGTTAAACGTGTTGAATTCCCTGCGTTGGTCTATCAGATAACATCTATTGAAGGAAGTTCTGGTTGTCTGAACAGCTTTACGGTCAGAGGAGGTCATCAAGCAGACGGTTTGTTCTCTCTGCAGAGTTTCAACAGTTTGTCGGGGATTTGAACCCTCGACACGCGGCTGTAAATCAGCGGGACGGAGAAACGGATCCAGGATGACCTGAACGCTGAGCTGCAGCTGCAGAGAGTCTGTGCAGCGGAGCTGAAAATGAAAGAATCAAACTCTGCGTTCTGATGCTGCTGTGATTCCAGGAAGTCAGACCTTAAAATCACAGTTCATGTCTGAATGAATGCAGCTCGAGCGTTTCATGTTTAACTTCAGCTTGTCTTCCATCTTACTGACATCAGGCGTTTTAACAGCAGATCTGGCCTCGTTAGGCTCAGACACGGCGGTGAAGCAGTGGAGGTGATCTCTCTGGTAGAGCCACTAACAGTGCAGGTTAATGCCAGCAGAGCCTGGTGTGTCGATAAAAGAGCTGCATATTTATCCAGATCATTTCCAGATGTTCTGCTGGAACCATCCATTAAAGAAAAACACCAATTTCCATGATCTAAGTCCGCCCGGGTCCTTTACGCTGCGCCGTTGCTTGGAAACAGGTCCTCCAGGAAGTCTGGGCCATTTCAGATAATAATGTTTGCTTTTAGCGGGCGGAGGAAAAGAAAATCAAATGTTTTCTCAAAGCAGAAAAAAGCTTTTCAGGAGGAGGTTAATAAGTCCCGTTTGATTGTGTTTGTTGTTGGGACTGCCTCCCACAACTTTATCAGTCGCACCAAAGAGGAACAAGACCGCAGATCTAATTATTATTTGTCTTTATCACAGATTAAATCTGCTGAAGAGACACATTTAAGTCACGCTCCAGCAGCTGTTCTAATGGGAGAACCGAGGACCGTGTGAGGCGAGGTTCATGGCTGTACCGGGCCGAGAACGTCCACCGGTACCTTCAGCAGGTTTAATGGACGAGCAGCAACCAAGTTCTGATCCAAACACTGGAAAAAAGAGCCGACAGGCGTGGAACCATTCCTTTTTACAGCATATCATTCAGGAAAATCACATAAAACCTGCTAATTATCAAAAAGACTCTGATTGACTCTGATGCATAAGACATTATCCATTTCTAGGATCCTAAAGGTTCTCAGTCTGCACACATAGATCTGAGGTCTCAGCAGGAGAACGCCGTTTCTTCCCTCATTGGGCTGATTTCCCTGCAGCCAGGTTCTCCACCAGGTTCTCCACCAGGTTCTGATGAGCACTGATGGAGGCTGAGCTCCAGCTGATCTCCGTCAGACCAGAGGACTGCGCTCTGCGTCTGAAGGCTCCTCCTCAGCCAGCGCTCAGATTTTACGGCCCGGCAGAGAAGCTGAACAGGAACCCGTCAGAACCTCTGAGAGAACCTGCAGAGATCCATACATGGAGAACTTTTCCAGTCACAGAACAAACAAGGCTGGGTTAAAAACGGAGGCAGCTCGTAAAAAAAGCCGTAAAAAGGCGGAGGAATGCCAGCAGCACGCAGCGACAAGTCGCTGTGCTGCAGCAGAACGGCTCAGAAACTGTTAATAGTCAGAAGATCAGCAGAAAGCCAGAGGTTTCCCTCCCAGAGGAAAACATCTGTGCAGACAGCATGAAGGCAGACAAGAGGAGGAGGAGGAGGAGGAGGAGGAGGAGGAGGAGGAGTCACTGTGGAGGAAGAGCTGCTGAGAAAACTACAGTTTACAGCGAGGCTCAGAGCTGCTTCAGCTGTCAATCCTCACAGAAAGTTCTGCTCCTCAGACACGACAGGAACCAGAACCTTTTTACCCTTTGGACAAACATCTTAAACTGTTTCTGACAGATTTACTGCTGAGAACAAAGAACCAAAGAACTGAGAGCTTTAGCTGGCAGGAAGCATCTCCAGCATCTAGAATATAGACCCAATCATCCTGGAGGTCAGGAACCAGTTCAGAGATCCAGATCAGATCAGGAACCAGTTCAGAGATCCAGATCAGGTCAGGAACCAGTTCAGAGATCCAGATCAGATCAGGAACCAGTTCAGAGATCCAGATCAGATCAGGAACCAGTTCAGAGATCCAGATCAGATCAGGAACCAGTTCAGAGATCCAGATCAGATCAGGAATCAGTTCAGAGATCCAGATCAGGACATAAATCTCTGGTTTGGGTCATTTCTATCTGTTAAAGGAGCAATAAGCCATATTTACCACTAGCTGGGCGTGAGCTCTGTAGACCAAAACAAGATGGATGACAGGCTCTGCTCCAGGGTCTTCTCCCAGTGGTTCCTGCTTAAAGAACCTCAGTTTCTACATGATATTTACCTCATAAAGTTAATGTCTGTTGCAGAGAACAGCTTCAGAACCCTGTCAGAGGTTCTGGTGTTCACATGAAGCCCGGGTGAGGAGCTGCAGAAGGAACATTTGATCGTTGACAGTTGATCGTATCTGAAGAAGCTCCAGGAGGAGGAGGAGATGTTCCTCTGGACTGATCTTCTGTTCCTGATCCACAGAGCAGACAGGAGTATTTCTGATGGGAGCTTCTGACTGAACGATGACAAAGACAGCTTAGTTTTCTGTTCTGTGGGGACCGAGCGTGTCGGAGACGTTTCCCAGGAGTATTTCTGTCTGATGATGTCATTCCTCGCTCCGCCGACAGCCAGAAGCTGCACATTCTGCCTTTTTGGGCTTGTTTATCATTTCTCATCAGCATGACGAGAAGACAAAGGTTGTTCTTCATGCCAGCTCTCCACTTATCCAGCTGATCAGACACATAAAGCAAACGCTGCATGAAGACTTTTATGATTTGTTTCTCCTTCGTCTGAGCACTTAGTGCCACTTAGTCAATCTCCATAATGCCTTCAGAGAAGACCCAGCGGAGCAGATCTGGACGCGCTGCAGCATGCAGACGCCACATCTCTGGTAAAATAGACGGTTTATGTGGGGAGGAACAATAAAGAACCAAAAAGCTGTGAGAAGCTGTGAGAAGCTGTGAGAAGCTGCCTGCTGAGGTCTGCAGCCTTCCTGATGCAGCATCTAGTCGTCTTCAGGCCTATTAGACACAAGTTAATAAAGGAGAAAGTTACCCCTGATGTTCTTCAGCTAAAGCCGTAGTGTGGAGAGAAATGATCCAGAGGACCTGGATGTTTCAGTAGAAGATGACGGGGAAGCACTGAGCCTCACGTTTACAGCCCAACAGTAGAAAGACTCTCAGTATGAGCAGAAAAAAGACTGAAACTATAAATTCATCTAAAACAGATAAAAAGACGAGACAGAAGCTGGTGAAGAAGGCTGAGGAGAGTCTGGCTGCACTGAAGGAGCTCCAGGCGTTTCTGAAACATCTGGATCTTCTCTACGTGGGACAGCAGGCTCCTGAATGAGGAGACAACATCTCTACCACAAACAAACATCCAGGCCTGGAAACATGTTACATGTGATGAGCCTGAACTACTGGACCACACGTCCACTAGTTCAGCTAGTGGACTTTGACTAGGCCATTCTGACCCATGCACTTACTCTGACCTAAACCATCCCATAACATCTCAGGCAGCATGAGCATCGTCTGAACCTCCCCACACACCAACACAGTCTACAGTAAAGTCAATAGACCACAACCTGGAACCGGTCTTCTGATGGGAAGTCCATGGACATTAGGTTCTGCAGATAAAGTCCTGACCTCCTGCTCCGTCCTACCAACACACCAGGAGACCTGAGCTCCTCAGAACCCACAGAGGACAGGAAACCTTCCCCAGAAGAGAGAAACTGGGTCCTGCTTGTCCTCCCGGTCCCCAGAGCTACAGGAAGGTACCTTCATGTAGACCAGGTCCTTCAGAGAGCTGACGTCAGGTTCTAGATCTATGTAGGAGGTAGAAACTTCCCCGTCTGCAGATCTGAGACAGTTTTCTCTTTCTGATCAGCTTCTCCTTTAGAACGAGGAGTTTTCAGGAACCTTCCTCTGCTCAGAGTTCCTTCTGGCCTGAAGCGTTTCTTCCAAAGTAACTTTTTCACTTTTGTGCAAACGGCAACAAAGAGGGAAAGTTTTCTCAGCCGTCATCGCCTGAATGCGAATCAAAGCTGGCAGGATGTGAGCGAGCGAGGCTTTTCAACACGGCCCGCTGTTAATCTGCAGCTGACAGCTCTGAGAACGGAGGAACAGAGGCAGAAGACTGACAGACGAGTCTTCAGGTTTCAACAACACCTGAGCGGCCGAGACGAGCCAGAACCGATCCGCTGGGCAGCCGAAGAACCAAA
Organism: Fundulus heteroclitus; assembly: GCF_011125445.2. NCBI lineage: Eukaryota > Metazoa > Chordata > Actinopteri > Cyprinodontiformes > Fundulidae > Fundulus > Fundulus heteroclitus. The sequence goes on from NC_046381.1 coordinate 38,945,396, forward strand.
GCAGCAGCAGCAGCGGGAGTCACTGAGGAGACTCAGTTTGTTCCTGGAGCTTCACTGACAGAACTGACCCAGATTTCAGCCGCTGGAGGAACCTCACCACGTTCTCAGAGGACGTGACGTTCTATAAATAAATATATATATATATATATATATTTATATATATATATATATATATATACCATGATCCATGGTATATATATATATATATATATACCATGATCCATGGTATAACGAGGACACACTGTGTATATATTTGATGCACATCGTCCTACTTGACTCCTCTTTCCTATGATTACTGATCACTGAGCTGATGTGACATGAATTTCTCCAATGTGTGATCAATAAAGCCTATCTTATCTTATCTTATCTTATCTTATCTTATCTTATCTTAAACTCAGAGCGTTTAGACGGAAACATTTGGTTTGCTTATTCTGGATCTCTGGGTATATTCTAGGTTTCATTAACTGTGATCGTTTACTGAGATCCACGAAGCAGAGATGGTTCCAGGATCGCCGCTGTGGTGGAACATGGATTCATCAGCAACCTGCCTGCTGTCAGGCAGGCAGGTTGCTGATGAATCCAGCAGAAACAGCAGAAACAGCAGAGCCTCACAGGTCTCCCTTTACCTTCACTTCTACCTTCATCGCTGAGACCTTCAGGGTTCATCTCAACCAGAGCTTCTCCTGAGGACCAGCCTCAGTGCTCTGAGGTCTTTGCTGACGTCTTTCTGATAATTCATTATTCAAACCTGCTTTTCATGTTGATGAACGAAAGTTAATCGACGCTGATTAAAAGCTCCTAAAGGTCGCCTTAGTTTTTAATGTTTCTGGATTTTAATCAGATTAAAAAACTGCAATTAAAGACTCGTTGGACTCAGGTTGTTAATCTGAGGTTGGATGTTCTGCTAAATTCATGACAGTGTAATCCCTGATGGTGCAGAAAGCGCAGAACAATCAACAGAACCACCAGAAACCCGACAGCATGGACAAAAATCTAAACTCTCAACATTTCCAGAGGAGAACGTTCGCCGCCTCAGTGTTTAAGATCTTTACTGAGTAACTTCTGCTGCAGACTGAAACCATCTGAGAAAACTGATGAGGTGAAAATCCAAGAACAAATCATGATCTGTGGTCAGCAAGGGAAATTAGGAGCAGGTTACTGAGACACGTTAAGAATGAGCAGGAAAAGCATCTTAGAAAATTAGAAAGCAGCAGGAATGAGGAAAATCGATCCGAATCCAGAGACGAATGAGGAAAAGATAACGGGAAAACCAGGATAGAAGAGGAGTTTCAGACAGATGGAGGGGAAATGAGGAGAAAATTAAAATGCAGAGCAGAAAGTGCTGGAGCTGCTGTGAAAGCAGCATCTTGTTATCATCGTGGGCCCACAGCGCAGCAGCAGATGCTCCGGCAGATATTAGCAGATATTGACCCTCGCTTTCTCTCCAGCCGCCTGTTTATGTCTGAGGGACGAGCAGCAGGACCACGGCTGACCTTCAGACCGAAATCTGAGGTAACTGCTCCAAATTCATCAGATGAGCGGGTAGAAAAAAAACGCCACACTTTGCATATTTTCACCATTCCTGCCATTCCAACCCCCTTCTCCACCGTTCTGCCACATTCCTACAATTTCTTAGATTTCACGTAGAAATCTGAAGTGGGCTATAATTTGCATACTCAGACATCTCAGATGTTAAAGGTTCAGTATGGCTCCTGCTGTTATTCATGGGGAGCATCAGTATTTTCATAAATCAAAGGATTTTGGTCTTAGAAAAGATCACTGAAAGCCGGAAAACAGCTGGTCGCAGGAATCAGGTTTCATTTTACAGGATGTCCCGGTTCTCCGTTTCTAATCCACAACATTTCCCAAAACTGCTTCTGAAGGCCTGGAAAGCTCCTCAGAAAATCTAAAGAAATGTGCAGCTGATGCATCATTACCACAATTCACTGAGGATGACACATTCTTCTGCTCTGCAGCACAGCTGTTGCACTTTCTAAATCAATGCATTAAAATGTGAAATGTCTTAAACTGAAAGCCAATCATCAGTAGAGAAGAATACGTGATCTTTTTCTTAAAATCCATAATTATTATTAATTATTAATTACATGAAGTAATTAATAAGACACTAAGATTCAGTCAATGAGCAAAAACAGAATAATCTTGTCAAGCTGCAGTATTACAAAAACTGTCAACTATAATATCAAAGCTGCATCATGTCCATTTAAACTTCATATCATGTGATACGCTTCATATTTTTTAACTTCCCGTATGAGTTGCATGTTCTGCATCACAACAACAGCAGACCAGGTTCCTAGCATGTGAAAATACTCAATAAAACAAATCCTGGTTTTATATCGCTGAACATTTCAAAGGTTTTCTGCTCCGTGGTTGTTGTGACTCACCAGTCGCTGCAGGATCCTCTTGCTTTTGTCGTCGGTGCAGTAGTCGGACAGAATCCTCCTGTGGACCAGAACCAGGCCGTTGAGGAAGAGCCAGGAGCCAAACCAGAGCAGAGCAAAGAGCAGGGTTCCCCGGCGGGACCACAGCCTGAGTCCCAGCCACCTGAGAAGGCACAGTCCGCCTCCACAGAGTCCTCCGCCTGATCCTGATCCTCCAGGGATCATGATGACGTCCCGATCAGTTCTGACCCCGCTGAAGGCTCGGCCGACTCTGAGGTAGTTATAAATCCCCCACTACGTCAGGAGGAGCTCAGATCAAAGCTAAATATCATTTATTGAGCTTTGGTGAAAATAGCGATATCGTCTGCATATTGTGTTATTATAATGCCCGTTTTTCCTCTCCTGATGATCTCCATGATGCTCCTTTGCCAGGCAGGCTGAAAATGATAAAGGTCCTTATTAATACTAAGAATACTGAATATTATCCCTTGTTTTTGTCAACTGCTACTTTAACAAAATTCTGCTTTGAAACCGCAGAACATGGAAAGAATCCAGTGCAATCATACGTAGCTGATCTGTCCATCGTCCAGCTTGAATCTGAAGGCTTTTCTGCACAATGAGTCTGTTTTCATGCTCAGATTTGCTTTCTTTAATATCAGAAAGTTGATTTTATTTACTCAGCAAATGTTCTTTATTCAGAGGCGTTCCTGTTCCGTCAGTATTTCCTAGAAATAGAGGCTCCACTCTGCATTTTTTACTGATAGGTTGGCATCCAGCCACTAAAAAATGAGTTTAAAAAACAAAAAAAGACATTATGGAGGAAGGATGTGTGAGACGCTGCAGAATATCCTGGATTCTTTCTTCTTAACTTGACCTACAAAGACACAAACAGACATTTTTTTTTTATCTCTGCAGAAACAAATCAAACCCCAACAAGAACAACATTTGAACTCATTACATTAGGTTTTATAAATTTCCCTTTCAGCCTCATTTTTCAAAAGGATCTTTAGCTGAAAAACCAACTTTAGAGCGTTGATCGTTCACAGCAGGTTCAGAAAACAAGCCTGTTTTCCTTCTGAGGCTTCAGAGATTAAATTCTTTCCTCTGGTTCCCAAACATCCAAAAGAAAATTGAAGAAAGCTGCTGCTCTGTTTTCAAGCTTCTTCTTGGTCCGGGGTTTGGTTTGTTCAGCCTTCATTATTTCCTGATGTGGCTGTGGTCGCTTCACTGAAGCATCCAAGCCTTTAACTGGAGCAAAAAACAGCCAGACCACCGGAGAACCACTGGAGAACCACTGGAGAACCATCAGAGAACCACTAGAGAACCACCAGAGAACCATCAGAGAACCACCAGAGAACCATCAGAGAAGCACCAGAGAACCATCAGAGAACCACCAGGGAACCATCAGAGAACCACTGGATTCCCTCCAGAAGTTTACGGCGTTTCCGTCCACATAGCTTTAGTTCAGCTGAGCGAACTAAAGCTGAACCTCTGAAGGAAAAATGAAACCAGGAGAAGTTCGTCCATCGTCTGGCTCCTAAAATACCCGCATTAGTCTGTGTGATGATGGGGGCCTGGGGGGCCTGGGGTGGGGGGGGCAGACAGCTGCTCCATAACGGCCCCTCAGGGACAAAGATGGACTTTAGCTGCTGCTCATAAGCTGCAGGTTTTATCTGAGCTGCAGAAATTAACTTTAAATAGTCCTAAAAGTTTCCACTCATTCATCATGAACTCTTCTAGTCAGGAGGAGTTTATTCATAGAAAAATTACTTCATCATCAGCGCTGGACTTTCTATCCCATTAATTAAAACTCTAATACTTTATGTTTATTGATGTAGGCCTACAGCATGAACAAATACAGATATACTGTTTATATCATATTAAATTGTTTAATATAAACAGCTGAGATCATTTTATGCCAGAAAGCACAAAGATGTTGTTCCATAAAACCTGCAACACGTTTAGTTCCTGCTTATTTCTGACCTTTAATCCTGATAAATGTTTCTATTTTTTGCTTAACATCAAATTTTACATTTTAACATCACTAATAAAATTCCTGCCTTGGTAATTTATTCCCTCTTATTCAAGGTTTCCTGTTTTATTTCCTCGGTGTAACAGTCGGTAGAATCTAATTCCTGGATCAGGCCTGGATTTCCTTCTCGTGGGAAAAGTTCTGCTGAAACCAAAGAAAACGTTTTTGTGCTTCTTAAAGCTGAACATCTGCTTTTCTCAATTTAAATGACTATTTTTTAAAACCTTGTTGAGAGCGACAGATTCTGTTTCCATGGGGAATAAAATGATCCGTCTCTTTGGTTCTGAAGCCGATCGGCTTTACCAGCACCAGTGAGAGAAGAAACACGACAAGATAAAAAATGAGTTTATAAATCAGAAAACTGAAAAGCAGATCAAAACTGGATTGAGTTGAAATAAAGAAAATGTTCACAGATCTTCCAGGTAATACTGTTAATGAAGCCGATGTAACTTTTAATAAGTTTGGTTAATATTTGGATTTAAAAACACAAACTAGTCCGTCGGTTCTGGTCGGTTTGGTTCCTTCTGAGGTTTTTCATTCCTTTTCTTTGCTGGATTTCTCTAAAGTATAGTTCTACATATTTGGACGTTGTATATTTATTTATACTGAGTTTGAACTATTGTGATAAATATTTACTGTTGTTTTAATACTTTTTAAATAAATTTTTCTCTCATTTTCAGCTTTTTTTGCATGAAATTCTCTTCCTCAGTAATTGCTTTGCAGCCGTTATTATTCACCTTCTGTCTCTGTGTTCAGTTTAAGTTTAGTTACTGTTATTTTTTTACAATTCTCTTTCTGTTTCAGACTCTTTGTTGTCATCAAGTCAATTTCAGTGTCAACTTTATTTTATTTTTTTTTGCAAAAAAACTAGTTGCAGCAAAATGCTGCACGGCAGGAACAGAATAACTGGACTTGTAAAAAAAAGAACAAATGTGCAGAAAACATGACTAAAGAATGCATTAAAATAAAAGAAATAAAAATATGTGAAAACAGAAAGAATTAAGGTATCAAGCCCTGTTAAATTAAAAGGCCAAGCAGTAGAGCTGGGTCTTTAAAAGCACCGTATGGGTCTGGAGGTTCTGAGCAGCTCCTGCATGGACCGTAGATTATTCAACATTTTGCTTTTCTTGTTTCTTTTTGGGCTGACTGAGCGACTCTGATGGCAGAAAGTCAGAACTTTGCTTCTGCTGCAGCTTTCTGGAGTCCTGCAGAAGTTCTGCAGAAGTTCTGCAGATCTCCTGCAGCTCCAGCAGGTTGTCCCTCTCAGCTCCGTCAGTCTGGTCTGACAGCGACGAGTCGAGCTTCTCGTCTCATTTTTAGAGTTTCTGCCTCTGAAGCAGCGAGGAAAGCTGAAGTCTGAAGCCTGTCTCTCATGTTTCAGCTCATAAACCGAAGGAAGCACAAACTACGACACGTTTGTGTGGAAATATTTACCTTTGAATGAATTGTGGGAATAATGTGAGGAGCTGTTTCCTTACCGTTCAGTAAACTGGAAACAGGTGTTGACATGTTTCCAGGCTCCCAAATGCTCCTCAGATGCTTTCTGCTCCCAAAACGATGAAACCTCCACAGCCAGAACGGCTGAAGCTTGATTCTTACAGGAAAGCTTTTAGTTTTCTGATGGATCCAGAAGGAAAGTCCAGACTCAGATTCCAGGTGGAGGAGATGCTGCCAAAACTTTTCTCCTGGTTTCTCTAAACCTCTGATGATTCCACAGATTCAGAATAAAACCTCTGATGGTGACCGGATCCTTCAGCTGCTGAGGTTCAGCTCCGGCTGCGTGGATCAGGAATAACTGCTGGGAATCCTGCCAGCATCCTGGAAGCTTGCTCTGTCTCTGAGGAGTTACCTCTGCAGCAGCTCAGCCCGACCTGTGAGGAACCAGGACTGCTCCTTCCAGCTGGACCTCCTAACTGCCTCCCATGGTTCTGGGTCACCTCTCCCTTTGTGACCCGGAGCGTAATGCGAGCCGGGCTGGATCCTGACCCGGGCAGCAGCAGGAGGAGCAGGTCTCCTCAGCCAGAGAGATGCAGCTCTGAGGAGCCCAGCAGAACCGTCAGGCAGCCTGAGAGGCTCCGGGCGGAGAGTGGTGTTCCTCCTGTTCCTCCTCCTCCTGGTCTGACGCTCCACGCTGGGAGAGAGAGAGAGAGAGAGAGAGGGAGAGAGGGAGGGAGAGGGAGGGAGGTGTGTGTCGCGCTCAGGCTTGTTCCTGCAGCCTCATTCCTGCCTCTTCCTCTCTGTTTGTTCCCTTCACTGCAGCAACCAGAACCTGATCCGCTCTGCAGCTTCAGGGGATTCAGTCCCTGCTGCAGCAGAAACCAGCGTCTGCATGAAGTTTCAGGGTGTTTTCACACGAAGGAGGGACACCGCCTCCTTTGAAATAACCCCACCATCATGGCAGCAGCTCCCACAGAGGAGCAGCTCAGAGCGGACAGCCCGTCGCTGAAAGAACCAACAAAGTTCTGCAAAGATCAGCAGAGGACGGTCCATGGGGCTGAGATGCCTTCAGGGCTGAGAGACGCTTTGAAATCTGCTCTGATGAGAGAACGGGAGAGGAAGAGGAGAAGAAGAGGTGAGGAAGAGGCAGAATCAGTGAGAATTACACTGATACTAAAGCTCAATCTAATGGTTTTATCCACCAGGGGAAAAAAACAACAAATAAAAACCCAGAACCAGATCAGCCAAAAGCAAACATGAACTTTTATTTGAATTTTCCTGCTGCTGGTGAATAAATGAAGCAGAAAATTAACGTTGATGATTCTCTAACATCATGAAGAGCTTAGTAACACTTTACTGCCTGATCCAGCTAATTGTAAAGAAACGTTTTTTAAAAAGAAAATCTTTTTTGGTTGCTTTTAAAAAGAAAAAAAACAAGACATCAGGTTTACAGATTTTCTTCATCATTTTCCTCATGTTTCTGCATTTTTATATGCGATGTGTAAATTATATTCATTTGCAGGTTTCAACTGGCTTGTTCAGGAACATACGGACTTTGTTGAAGAGGTGGAGGTCTCAGAAATGTGGGATAATATCAAAACAGCGTATTTATTAAAAAATAAATAAATAAAAACTTTGAATAACCAGAGGTGATTGCTGGTGTTGGATGGGATGATAAATCACAGGAAGTTGTTGCAGTAATCAGGGACATGATCAACGTGTAGAGTTGAATGTTTATTGATGGAAAGTGGAGATAACTGATGGTTTATAGAGGGAAAACTGCAGATTGTGAAGGTTTACTCCATGTGGATCTCAGCAGACGTGGAAGTCATGGTGGTGAAATACGGTCAGTAAAATATAAAGGAGGAAAAGTCAGGTTAACAAGCACAGAGCCCTGAGGAACGCCCTGAGACAGAAGCAGCAGGAGGAGGATCTCTGTTACTGCTCAGTCTAAACCAACTAAAATCAGCATATTAAGGCGTTATTTGGTTAGATTTGGCATTTTAACCTCGTTACAGCAGATCTAGTCATGATGTCACCAGAGCAGTTTGTCACAGCAGGAAGTTCTGGCAACATTTCTGCAGCCTGAACAAATAAAATGACTGATATACGAGAGTCTGGAGGTGAAACTCCAATAAAAACAGCAGAGATGCTCATTGCATTTTATTTTCTCAGTAAATAATTAGTTTATTTGGTGAATAACTAATTAAAGCTCCTCTCTGAAGGGTCGATGTGGGGTTTATATTTTCACTCTGTAGCTGTAAACTTCTCGTTTCTCCTCCAGCAGCTCCTCTCCGCCTCCTTCTCTCCTTTTGCTGAGCAGACCAACATCCGTCTGCTCCTCAGATGATAGAGAGGCTCCTCTGAGTCCTGAAGGCTGGAAATGAGATCAGCTCACAGTTTCTTATTAAACATTTACTCCAGTTTAGCTTTTTTCAGCATCGGCAGCAAGAAACTGAACAAAACGGCGGTTCTGGAGAGGAGAAGAAAAATGGTTCGTTTAACGTCTCTGAAATGAAAGTTCTCAGAAAACCAAGGTTAGCTTCTGAGCTCCTCTGCCATGTTTTACTGTGAGGGAGAAAGTGAGAAGTGCTCTGATTCTGTGAGGGAGATAAAATCCTGCTCTGTCAGTCACACTGGGCTGTCTTTGGGGTTTAGAAAGGTTTAAGAAAGGAAATGGGAGCCAAACGACTTCCAGAAAGCCTGGAAAACCACAGATAAGCATCTGTTTAGAAGATTAAAGGAGAGTCAGTCTGCCTGGAAGGGAAACGAGGCTCAAACTGGTTTTAACTGAGAGGTTTTCAGCGTTTTTATCAAAGCAGTCTGGTTATTTTAGGCTCATCACCAGCAGAGGAGATCAGATGAAGCAGATTCCTGCAGAGACCCAGAAGCTCGGCTGTGACACACAAACCCTTCAGGACGGTTCTGTTGATGCTATAAAAGCTTCACCCCCCCCCCACCCCCCTGCAGCCTCTCTGACCCGTGATGGCCAATTAAATCCTGCAGCCTGTAACCGACCCCCTCGTTAAATCCCCCCCCCCCCCCCATGCAGCCAATTACCCGCGCCGGCTCGTTAGTGGAGCCTTTTACCCTTGAGGTATGTTAAACAGCTGAAGGAGGTGCTGACCCGGGACTTCATGGACAGCTGCTGTCAGGACAGAGCCCGGTTCTGTTCTGGTTCTGTTAGAGGAAGTGGGTCCATCTATAAACATGAGCTCCTACCAGCACAGCTGCATCCGTCACCATTTCAGCTGTTCACAGCGTGGAGCTCGTTTAGAATCACACTAAACTCAGAGATTTAAAGTTTGGAAACCAGAAACTCCTCAGAAAATGACTGAAGACCATCAGAGACGATTCTAGTCCAGAAATGTGTCTCTGTAGACCAGCAGGTCCATGTTCCGCCCTCAGAACCGGGTCTGGGCTCCATTAGCATGAATCAGTGCAGCGTGGATTTGATCAGCCTGAGGTTCCGTTCAGGTGTTCTGGAAGCCCAGCTTACCTTTATAGCCACCTTCAGCTCATCTTCATCATTGGTTCTGGTGTCTCTCATCTTCCTCTTGACTCCATGGATTCTATGCACTGTTTAGGTCTGGTACCAGGTCCAGTAAAGTGTTGAATGGTACCGGGTCCTGCTGTAACTGGAACCAGCATCTCCATAAAGCTCGGCAGCAGGGGGAAGAAGCTCTAAAATGTTTGGGTCAAACTCTTCGCTTCACAATCCTCTGAAGGCTTCTCCTGCTCCTAGAAGACTTTTTCCTTCCACTAAACTTTCCACCAGTGACCTTTGGTGGCTTAGCCTCATGGTGGAGGTTCATCAGTGGCTTCTAGTAGAACATTTCTGGATTAATAAATATTTTTGTTGTTGGTCTGTTGGGATATTTAAATTTCTCAAAGAAACCTTTAGGGTTTTGATTCAAGTCAGAATCATATAAATTAACAGAAATTAAAAACTTCACATATAATCACTTTATGCTGAATAATAAAAGATGACATTACTGAAATAGATAAACTTTTGGATCATATGTTATTGTGAGTCTGAAGTTCTCCTGAGCAGAGTTAAACTTTTTCCGCCAATCAGACCCAACAGGAAAAGGTTCTTGTGTTGCAGCGCCTCCTGGTGGATCTGCGTAGCATTACAGAAGGTAAAAAATAAACATAGAAAAAGATATCTGATTTTACTTTTTTCTCCTGAGTGCCTATAGGAGAGAGCTTCACTTTCATTTCAGAGTAATTATTACTGTTAGTTTGGTGTGAAACTTTAAAAATGCTTCTAACAGTTTCCCTCAGAGAAGAAGGCTGTTTCTAAACCCCAGCTTTAATTCAACCTGTATTTAAATGCAGTTTTTCACTTAGATTTTTCCCTAACAGAGAAACTCAGAGTAAACACATAATTTAACCTCCAGGTCATCATCTTTAAAACTCACCTGCAGCCTTCAGGCAGCTTTAAACTGAACCACGTTTCTGCAGGAGTAAAAATGTGCAGGAGAAAACATGGTTTTCATGGAAAGTTACAAAAAGTTGACCTTAAAACTTTTTAAATGTGCTTCAGTCATCTGCTGCTGAAGAAGTTAACTTTGTTTCCAGCGGCCTGAGCGTCTTTAACCTGCATGTTTAATTATTTTATTTAACCTGCATGTTTAGACGGTTCATGGTGTCCAGTCTGGTAGGAAACATATAAACCAGCTCCTGTAGAATAAACTGGAGCAATTACACTTAAACTACAGAGGATTTCCCATCAGAAACAAATAAACAGATCAGATACTAACTGGTTTCCAGCTAGTTGTAAAAGCAAATATCTGCTTCAGTTTTGTTAATATTTTTTAGTCATAATTTAAATAAACCAGATTCAGCTTGTTTCAAACATTTAGTACCTGCTTATCTAAACCGAATCCAGGTTGGCAGAAATTATTTCTTAGTTTACTAGTTTTCACATTTTCTTCTATCTCAACTCCTTTAAATGTTAAACTAAGGACTGATTTATCTTTTATGCCAGATTGCTCTAAGAAATATATAAACGTGTCTTTATATATGCTAAGCAGTGTAAATTTCCCAGTCAGAGGTAAATTAAATTAATCCAGCCTGTTTTATGATGTGTCATTCCCAGTTATGGCCGCTAGGGGTCCCTGAAGGCCCCCCACTTTGTTGTTTCTCCTTGAATTAAATGTTTGTTCCCGCATTGCCTCTTTTTTAGCAGTATTGAACCAGCAACCTGTGAGGCCTCTCCAGGACCCTGTAGTTCACCACTGATCATTTATTTTTTGGTTAATCTTTATTGGCTTCTCCACATTCCAGCTTCTGGTGAAACTAAAGGATTTTTGTTAGAATCCAGATGCCAGTTATGGATATTCTCATAATAAGGAACATATTTAGACTCATTCTTTTTTTAAATCTTAATTTTAAGTCTTTAAACAGACTCCAGATCTGCTGCAGGGATTCAGTCGGTTTAAACCAAACAGGAAGTCAAATTTTTTTTACTAATTGCTCTTAAATTGATCAGTTTTCCAGTATTGTTCCTGAAAACAAACATTTTTGTCTCCTAACGTCCATTCAGGGTCTCCATCAGCATCAAACAGCAGCAGCAGAAGGACCTGGGCGTTAACCAGAACCTTCAGCCTGAAACGCTGCAGGAACAGAGATCCACAGAGCCGAGCGTTTTTGTCCTGCACAGCGACGGCCGATAATCCTCCACACAAACAGAACTGCTGGGAAATCAAGTCTGCCGCTGCTGATGGAGCAGAACCGGCTCATCTGGCTGAGCAGGGAGGAGAATTCAGCTGACTGCAAGCTTTAACATAAAGAGACAATAATAAACTTCTAAAGGCAAAAACCTGAAGTTTTGTTGAAATAAATCCAGAAATTATTAATCAAAAGCATGTCAGTGTCTCCCTGCCTAATGAGCTTAACTGCTGGGGGAACTTTCTAGACAAGGCAACATCGTTTAGGCAGATCTGGAAAAAAATGTGTTTCATTTATAGGAAGCTGAGCTGCTGGAGCAGTAAAATAAAATTAGACTGAATCTATGTAAAATAATCATAAACAGAAGAGTTAAAGGCTTTTATAGAGTGTCCAGTTGGAAGAAATGTGCTTTAATGCACCAGAGAAAAAGCCAAATACGTTTGGGTGATTTACAGTTTTAATATGATCGTTTTAGTTTAACTGTGATTTATGAACTGTTACTATTTTATATTTAGTATTTTACCAAGACTTATTTTATTAATGATTGAATACGTAGTGCAGTGCAGCTGATCCTTGTCTCCAAGGCAAATTTCTCTCAAGGGAGAATAATACAAATACTTTGACTTAAATTAGAAAATGCAAATGTTTAATTACATAAATAGATTTGTTAAAGTAGAAAAACTAAAGTAACCCTGCAGCACAATTTCATCGCCTCCATTCCTGCAAGTGGTGCTGAAACGCCGTCCTCACCAGGAAACAACTCGTCTTTATCTTTTAAGTTTCTTTACATGTTTCATGACTTCATTTTATTGCATGTTGGACAAAATAATCACCCGTCTGCACCGTTAACTTCAAAACTAACTGTTCAAAGTCACTATAGTCATCTCTGGTTTAAAGATTTTATATGTAATTTGTATTTCTAAGATGTTTTTTTTATTGAAGGTACAGAAAAAAATTAAGGTTTGTTGTTAGTTTTCCTAATTTCAACATCTGTGGGAATAAATCATGAAACGGACTAAAGTTGGTTGTTGCACAGAAAAGTTTGGTCTGGATTACAGAACTAAATCCTTTCAGATCTTCTTTTCAATGATTTCATGAACAACAAACTTATTTAATCTAGAATCATCCAGATGTCCAGAAATCACAGGTGGAAATGGTTTTATTCTGAAAGGCGGTCTTAACTCACTGAAATCATCAAAGACTAACATGAACATTTCACTCCAGCAGCAGTTCTGGCTTTTCGTGTCCTTACTCGTCGACTTCATCCTCGTCCTCAAAGTTGTCGTCGCCGTCGTTGGCCGTGGCCTCCTGGTACTGCTGGTACTCGGACACCAGGTCGTTCATGTTGCTCTCCGCCTCCGTGAACTCCATCTCGTCCATGCCTTCTCCCGTGAACCAGTGCAGGAAGGCCTTCCGCCGGAACATGGCCGAGAACTGCTCCGAGATGCGCTTGAAGAGCTCCTGGATGGCCGTGCTGTTTCCGATGAAGGTGGCGGCCATCTTGAGCCCGCGGGGGGCGATGTCGCACACGGCCACCTTCACGTTGTTGGGGATCCACTCCACGAAGTAGCTGCTGTTCTTGTTCTGGATGTTCAGCATCTGCTCGTCCACCTCCTTCATGGACATGGGCCCGCGGAAGACGGCGGCCACCGTCAGGTAGCGGCCGTGGCGCGGGTCGCACGCCGCCATCATGTTGCGGGCGTCGAACATCTGCTGGGTGAGCTCGGGAACGGTGAGGGCGCGGTACTGCTGGCTGCCCCGCGCCGTCAGAGGGGCGAAGCCCGGCATGAAGAAGTGCAGCCTGGGGAAGGGCACCATGTTGACGGCCAGCTTGCGCAGGTCTGCGTTGAGCTGGCCGGGGAAACGCAGCGAGGTGGTGACGCCGCTCATGGTGGCCGACACCAGGTGGTTGAGGTCGCCGTAGGTGGGGGTGGTGAGCTTCAGCGTGCGGAAGCAGATGTCGTACAGCGCCTCGTTGTCGATGCAGTAGGTCTCATCGGTGTTCTCCACCAGCTGGTGGACGGAGAGGGTGGCGTTGTACGGCTCCACCACCGTATCAGAAACCTGCAGGATGACAGGGGGGGTGATGACGGGGGGACGACAGGGGGGCGAGGCATCAGAGCAGAGGAAATAAAAACAGGGGAAGGTTTCAGCTACGTGGATCAGGTGCTGCACCTTAGGAGAGGGCATTACGCTGAAGGTGTTCATGATGCGGTCGGGATACTCCTCCCGGATCTTACTGATCAGCAGGGTCCCCATTCCAGAACCCGTCCCCCCTCCCAACGAGTGCGTCAACTGGAAGCCCTGCAGGAGAAACGACATCTTCAAGGAGACAGAAGGCTGCAGAGATGGAGTGAGATCAGTCCTGCAGGTTGGTAAAGTCAGCCAGAAAGCATCTGAACCAGACACCACAGTTCTGCTGTTATTTTTTCTCTTCATAGAAGGTACCCCTGGTCTGGCGTTCTGTTAGCTTAGGGTTAGCGTGTTAGAAAATGAATGATGGATGGTCTGGGCTATTTCTTTTTCCTCGCCATCAAGATCTCTCTCAACTGGCACCAGAAAACGCTATTATTGGGCTTTCTTCGTCTGGAAACAAATGTTAACAACCGTTTACGGGCGCAGCCAAAATGACGTGGTAAACTCGCTCAGCTGACAATACAGTGATCTGATTGGCTGAGCAGCAAAAATCGAATCACGTGACCTCTTGGACCGGAGCGCAACAGTTTTGAATTAGTGATATAGAAATAAAACTGAATTAAAACATTAAGCCGCTGTTCTTCAGGTCAAACTCATTTTGTCAGAGATCTTGGCACTAAACTGAATTTGGTCCTCTGAAGAAAAGCGCTATGACGGTTTTCTTTACATCATGGGATAATGGAAGTTCTTAAGGACGTTATGAACACAAATCAAAGCATTGATTAATGGACGCTTCTTAATGTGACATTTTCAGTTTCTGCAGTTGTCAGTATGAACTGGCAGCTACAGATCCTGATCCCAGTAAAAGGAGCACTTTGAACCAAAGAGAGCAGCATTATTACAAGTTGATAAACTTTTGTTTTATCCCCCAGCTTTTGGCTTTTGTGCTGAAAACTTATTTACTAGTCAAGAGACTCGCTTTTCTAAAGTCAAATATGAAACATCTACTTTGATAATTTTTCCTAATTTTGTGTTTTTTAAATATAATTTTATAACTGTTTATCAGTCATCAAAAAATAAAAAGCTGATTAAAAACATTTTACAGAAATGAAAAACATGATAGAATCATGCCATAAAAATATAAAAAGGGAGATTTTTCTTCCAACTGACTTGACCTGATTTTTCTTTGAAACTGATTTTCAAACAAAACTAATTTATTTAAAAACTGGACTGCCTGAACTTAAAAACTATTGTTTAAAATAAGTATTCTTTAATGTCCAGTATAAGTTAAATGTATCAATCTCAATATTCAAATATATTAGATAGATGGAGACACTTTGCAAATGAGCAAAGTTTTGAAATAATTGTTCCCAATGCCAACCTCTAGATGGCGGTAGAGCGCAATCTACAAGCGCAACCAGGCTGCAGTTAAGATAAGATAGGCTTCATTGATTAACGAGAAACAATAATGTAAATATGCAGCTATAGTTTACATGCTGTAAAAACTTAGTTATTTATAATGATTTCTATAACTTCTCCCAGCTGTCAGACCTTTTTACAGTCTAGATCTTTGTTCTCCAGACTTCCTGAAGGTCTTTCAGAGTTTTTAAATCAGAAAACTTTTACAACAACATGTGGATCCATGCAGCAGAGGGCAGAAGGAGAAGCTTTTCGTAGCCGAGGATAATCTCAGAGTCTCAGCTTCATCAGGAACAAAAACAGCAACGATCTGACAGGACATGAGAACCTCAGCATCCTTCAGTTAGTCACTGATGGACAAGTTCTCAGCAAACATCCCTTTGGAATCTATAAATGCTAGATTTAAAATTTAATTATTAGCTTCAGGATTTGCTTTATTGATTCAAATAAAATGGGAACATTAGCATTTTAGAGGCTGCTGGCAACTAACGCCAAAGGCTGCATGGGTCAGAAGGAAGTGGTTTATCACCCGGTCCTCCAATAATGACTTTACTGGAATCCATCTGGAGAGAAGCAGCCAAACGTCTAAAGGAAACCCTCAGAGAAACCTTCTGAAAGCCTGCAGAGCATCTGATTAGGATCACCAACAGATGACAGGAAAATCTGACAGCTTTGATGGTAAATATATTATCAAGTTCTGACTGAGTCACCTTTAAATCTAATAAGTAGAAAATGTGTTTTCTTGCTAAATAGAACCTCTGACCCGTTGCATCAGGCTAAAACCTTCTAGCAGTCAAAGCTGAGTGGTTTCACCTGCAGACAGTCGCAGTGCTCACACTCCTTCCTCACCACGTCCAGCACCGAGTCCATAAGCTCCGCCCCCTCCGTGTAGTGGCCTTTGGCCCAGTTGTTGCCAGCACCTGTCTGACCTGCAGGCAGAAGATGCTTTAGTGAAAGATGAAACCGCTGCATTTCTGAGCTCTGCTCCGTTTGCTGATCTGAGGCTCCTCCTGCAGACCGGATCAGAACAGATCTGAGGCTCCTCCTGCAGACCGGATCAGAACAGATCTGAGGCTCCTCCTGCAGACCGGATCAGAACAGATCTGAGGCTCCTCCTGCAGACCGGATCAGAACAAAACGCACCGAAGATGAAGTTGTCTGGTCTGAAGAGCTGGCCGAAGGCACCGGAGCGAACACTGTCCATGGTTCCTGGCTCCAGGTCCACCAGCACCGCCCGGGGGACGTATTTATGCGCTGCACACACAGATGGGGGGGGGTTATTTTAGACGGGGGGCTATAGTGGAGGCCTACAGGCCCGGTTCTGCAGAACTTACAGGACGCCTCGTTGTAGTAGACGTTGATCCTGTCCAGCTGCAGCGCCGAGTCGCCCACGTAGCTTCCAGCAGCATCGATGCCGTGTTCGTCACTGATCTCCTCCCAGAACTGCAGCAGAGACAAGAACCTTAGTGAGTGGAACCAGAACCACAGTCTGGACTGTCCCTTCACTGACTACTGATGCCTACTGAGCCCTTCAGTCCAAAAACACTTCTGACTGCATCAGACCTGCCATCTATTCCAGTGAATCAGAGGATCTGAGCTCCTGCAGGGATCAGAACCGGACCAGCAGCACCGACTGCTCTGCTCTGTGTCAGACTGACTCAGCAGCTCCTCAGGAGTCTGAAACAGATCCAGACGCTGAGCTAAAGCAGTGAAGAGAGTCCATGTTTGGACTTTCTGTGGTTCCTGTGAAGCATCTTTCATGATGTTTAGATAGAACTGAATGTTTCTCTGCTGCGGTTCTGTTGAATCTTCATCACGTTTTCTTCCTTTGATGGATTCAGGGTTGAAGAAAACCTGAAAGAAGCTTTAAGGATCTGTCATGTTTTAAACTGTTGCTGCAGAACCATGAGTTTATCTGGTTCTGACTCAAGGACCAGAGACACAGATATTTACCATCTCCCTGGGGGAAAAATCATTTGATTTTTATTTTACCGTAAGGTTTAGCATTTGAAATGTGGTCAGCTGTGTCGCCTCTCCAGAACCCATCTATCAGCCGGTTTCTCTAACATAGAAAGTACTCCTGGGTCAGTGCTGCTGTGCCTCTGCTCCGTCTTCTCTAACCCGCGGTGGGTCGGGAGTCGGGACAGATGACCGTTCACCATCTGGTTCTGGTTTATTCCTGCTAAAAGAGAGTTTTCCTCTCCACTGTCGCTACATGCATGCTTGGCATGAGGGATTGCTGCAAAGCCATCAATAAAATGCAAGAACCTGTCCATCGTTCCCCTCATCGTCCCTCAGTCTGTTCTCCTGCTTTCACAACATTTAGCTCAGACTGAGCAGCTTTCAGCTCTGATTGTTGCCTCAGATCTTCTCCGTGGTTCAGTTTCTGCTGCTCTCTGTGTTCCAGAGCATCTGGAAAAACTCTTAATTCTGTAAAACAAAACTTAAATGTTCATTTTGATTAGTTAGATTCATATTTTAGGAGATTACGTTTATTCAAATAACTCAGCTAAGAAACTATTTGCTCACGTTTAGTGTGTAAATTGAAAAATGATTAACAAAGAACAACTGGAGGAAAACTTTTATTTTAGTTCATTAAGAGGCCGGCCTGTGTTTAAATGACTAAAATGCTAAATAATTTCAAAGTTTAGTTTGAAGGCAGAGCTTCATTCAGTGTTTCCACACTTTGCTTCTTCAGCTGAAACAAAACAGTCTAATAAATATTAGCATCATTAAATCGCTGTACCGATCCGTTGTGGTGAAGAGAGAGCTGAGCCAAAAGGAGAAGCTCTCGATTTACCGGTCGATCTACGTTCCTACCCTCATCTATGGTCACGAGCTTTGGGTCGTGACCGAAAGAACGAGATCCCGGATCCAAGCGGCTGAAATGAGTTTTCTCCCTAGTGTGTCTGGGCTCTCCCTTAGAGATAGGGTGAGGAGCTCAGTCATCCGGGGAGGACTCAGAGTAGAGCCGCTGCTCCTCCACGTCGAGAGGAGCCAGTTGAGGTGGCTCGGGCATCTGGTCAGGATGCCTCCTGGACGCCTCCCTGGTGAGGTGTTCCGGGCACGTCCCACCAGGAGGAGGCCCAGGGGAAGACTCAGGACACGCTGGAGGGACTATGTCTCTCTGCTGGGAACGCCTTGGGATTCCTCCTGAGGAGGTGGCCCAAGTGGCCGGAGAGAGGGACGTCTGGGCCTCCCTACTGAAGCTGCTACCCCCACGACCCGACCCCGGATAAGCTGAAGACAACGGACGGACGGACGGAAATTAGTTTTATATACTTTCATTTTGTGATTTAAAGCTCAGTTTAATTTGCTCAGAAATTATTTTGACTTTTTCTTGTGTTAAAGTTTCCACGTGTTTCTGCTTCCTGAGGGAATCAGGACGTTTCAGTCCATTTGAGCCCGGTGGGTCAGAGACGCCCGAACCCAGCAGAACTCAGTCAGCGCCACAATAAAGTCACTGATGAGATAAATGACCTCACATGTTGGCATCTATCAGGCTAAAAGTTGTAAAACATGTGGTTAATTTTAATAAAAGTATTATGAACAGAAGTTAAAAGCGGTCCAAACCTTGGTTCCGATCTGGTTCCCGCACTGACCCGCCTGGATGTGAACTATTTCCCTCATTGCTCCTCAGCTTTCTCTCTTCTTCTCCAGAACTTCCTGCGCGTCTGCAGCTCCAGGCGCGTGGCCGCCGCCTTTTATCGTCTCCTCGCGCGTCCACGTGGCCACGCCCTGTGTCCGCGCGCGCGGTCGGGACGAGGCGCGCCCACGGGATTCCTGTCCCAGCTCGTCCCGGTCAGCAGGAAAAGACCCACTTTATGTCGGGTTAGAAAGTCCGAACAGAACCAGAACTTCCTGCTTCATGGAGGTGAGCAGCAGAACCAGAACCAGAACCAGTTTACCCGGGGCGTCCAGTTATGATCCTGACCGGTTCATTCTGACCCAAATCAGTTCAAACTTTCAGAACCAAAGAAGTCCAAACAGAGCCAGCTTTGTTTGGGCTGAAGTTTAAATTCCTGTTAAATTAATCTAAATCTGTTATAATTATATTTCTCCATCGTTTTAACCCTCAGTAGCTGGAGATGTTTCCTCAGTTCTCAGCAGCTTTTTGAATCCATGACAGCAGATTTATCTAACAGTGTTTTGAGCTGCAGACAGGCTGTCTACAGGATTGTCCATCATCCATGGAGAAACACGGTGGTGGCAGCATGAGGCTGTGGGATGGAGATGAACCAGGAACATCCTGGAGGAGAACCTGTTAGAGGCTGCAGGAGAACCTGAGACTGAGGTGGAGGTTCTCCTTCCAGCAGAACCAGCAGCCTGAGCTATAATGGGATGGTTTAGAATGGCCTAGTTAAAGTCCACTGAGAATCTGAGGCAAGACTTTAAAACTGATGTTCTCCTTCCAACCTGATTGAGCTGGAGATGTTTTCCAAAGCAGGATGGAGAACATGTTCAGTGTGTGGACGTCTAAAGCTGCAGGAGACAAACCCCAGAAGACGTGAAGCTGCAGAGAAAGGCGGTTCCACAGGTTCTGACCCAGAGGCTTAAAATATGCAAAGATTCTTTTTACCAGCAAAATCTGAAACTATTTATCACTTTTCTTCCTTTTTTCTTCCACTTTGTGTTTCTCCGCCACATTTAGCCCTGATGAGGTGTTATAGGATGGAGGAATTTAGCCATTAAACTTTAACATTTAGCACTTTCTTCACTTTTAGTGCATTTCCCCTCACAGTGGGACATGCTAAAAAAAAATGTTAAATTTGTTATATGTATATCTCATCACAGACAAATCATCAGAGAATATGCTAATTAATCATTTATTTTGTACAGGTTGGGGGTGTGGCCATGAGTTCAGCCTTTAAAGGGGCGTGGCTAATTTGCATATTTTCAGAAGCTTTGATACAAGATATATATTTATATCTAGATTTAAATGTTAGATTCAAGATATATATTTAAGACATTAACAAAAAGATACGCATAGATTTAAGATAATCATATATGATGTAGAAATATTTAACATTTATATTTAGCATTTCCAACTAAATGTCAGAAAAATGCACTAAATGTTAAAAAGTTTGCTAAATAACAAATGAGACTGAATTTTTTGCTACATTTTACACATTCAGCCTCCCATAATTGATGCTTTAATAAAATGTTTCTTGTGTGACGGTGACCTCAGAGGAAGGATAGCAGGAGCTGCATTCCTGCAGATGGAGGAGCGTTCAGCTGCTGCAGGATCAGTTTACGGCTCGCTGGGAGAAATAAACCAGGAGTTCATGTCTGTGGGAACAAAGATCCTCCTGCAGCCAACCAGCCTCACTCTGGCTCCTTTAAATCCCTTTACTTACAGTTTGGGCTGATGTGGAGGAAGAGTTTTAGTTTCTCAAGAACAAAACAGACAAAAACCTTTAAAAAAAAAACTTTATCTTTATTCATATTAATCAAAATGCCAAAGATGAAAGAACATATTTAGAAACGTTGATCTAATGCAGATCAGATCTAAAACCTCACATCCTCCTCATCTAGACCCTGAAGGTGGTTAAACAGCCTCAGTGGACATTAAAACAGTCTGAGGGCCCTGAGGACCAGGACCAGAACCAGAACCAGAACCAGGCCTGGTCCAGCCTCAGGGTGGCGCCGTCCTCCTCACTCTGGCCTCTAGGAGGCGTCCTTGTCGTCTGCGGTGAACTGCAGCAGCGAGGAGGACGTGCAGAGCAGCAGCTGGCCGGTGATTCTGGTCAGACAGGTGACGCAGCGCAGGACGGACCTGAACACACCGAGAGACGCGTCAGCTGGACCGGTACCAGAAGAATAGTCGACCCAATACTGCCGAGGCAGAACCCTGCTGAGGTTCACTGAGGAACAGGAAACGTTCACAGCAAACCGGCCATTTCTCTCCAGAGGAGTAGAGGCTGGGTTAAACCAGGGTTCTGACCCACAGGAACCAGAACCAGAACCTGCTGGACCCACCTGAGCACCTGCTTGACTCTGGTGCACCTGAAGTCGTAGGACAGCGTGTAGACCTCGTACAGCGTGGCTCTGACCGTCAGGCAGCACAGGAAGTCTTTAGGGTGCACTTTGTAAAGGTCAAAGGTCACCTTGGCGACCCCTTTCTTCTTCGGCTCTCGGAAGCTCGGCAGGATCTGAAACATTCAGAAAACACATTTATTCATAAACCTGAAGTTTGCCATGATTTGGACCTGCTGCCACCTGCTGGAGGAACTGAGTACTGCAGGTTTCACTGTTTGGGTTTGTTTTCACAGCATTTAGGATAATAACTGTTCTCAGCTGGGGTCAAAGTCAAACCAGGCTCAGACCAGATCGTCTGAGGAACTCTGCCATCTGGGAGATGTTTTCCGTAGAGCTGCAGCTTCTCTGCTGCAGAGGAAGGAAGTCCAGGTGGTGCAGGTTCAGAGTCCAGGGAGGAACCAGAACTTTTACACTGGGTCTCAGAAAGGCCTTAAGAACCCCCAGCATGTGGAAGAAGGATGTTTATGAAGTTCAGCAGACGGATCATGGAAGCTCTGAAGGTCAACCATCAGCCCAACGTGAAGTGTTGCGTTTCAGAGGTTCTGGTCCACCTGCTGCTGTCCTCACCTTGCTGTGGCTCCACATCTCTCCTGCATCCAGGACCATCAGCGGCGTGCTGCTGGGCAGCGACTGGAAGAAGTCCTCTGAGTCCACCACGGTGCCGTCCTCCTCCAGGACCAGCGTCAGCAGGCTGCAGCAGGACATCATGAAGACGCTCGCCGCCTGGGAGGCGTGAAAGAGAAGAGGGCCGTGAATGTGACGCTCAGAGGCGCGGCCCCTCCTCAGAGGCGCGGCCCCTCCTCAGAGGCGCGGCCCCTCCTCAGAGGCGCGGCTCCTCCTCAGAGGCGCGGCTCCTCCTCAGAGGAACCTCCATCTTCACCTGCTCCAGCAGCTCAGGACGCGTCGCCGCCACCAGACTCCGGCGCCGCCGCCGGCTGTGGGTGCAGACCTTATAGCAGCGAGGCTGGGGGGCCGGCAGGATGTGGCGAGAGATGGTGGTCTGCACCGTCGACACCGACCTGGAGGGAGGGGGGGGGGGGCGTAGTTAGGTGGAGCAGAAAGGTGGAGATCCAGGAAGCAGCAAACGGTTCTGACTAGAAAAACTGTTCAGGTTCTGTTTGTTTACCAACTCACTGAAACTGAAGAATTCTAGAAAACAGCCAATAAATTCCTAAAGACTCTAAAGCAGATGGACAGAAATATTTATTAATAAAGCAGAAAACTCAGACTTCAGCTCTGAAAGGCTCAAATGTTGCCTTTAGACCAGGGGAGTCCAAACTTTATGTCAGGTGGGAAGAGAAAACATAATTTTAAATAAAAAATTGAATTACCCCTGACTATACAGAGCTTTTTAACCTGCTCCAGAAAGTATTATGCAATATTTTACATAAATTAGTCAGATTTTCTGAAGGAAAGAGAGGCGTAACTTTTAGGGAAATGTGCCTCATTAAATGATGGTCATTCAGTTTATAAACTGCTTTGCTAACTGAATGATTCTCAGTTATTCTTTAATCTAATTTTTATTTATTCTCAGCATTAAAACAGGATTTGGGTCAGTCTATCTTTGAAACCACTTGCTGTACCTAAACAATTTTAATAAAATAGTTAAAGGCAGATTTTTGTGAACCAAAGCTGCTTTTGAGTAAAAGTGATTGAACAAATGTTATGGTAGTCTCTATGAAGTTAAAATAATGCCAGAGATGTGGTAATTAAAAGATAAATACTTTGTTTTATACCCAACATGTTCAACTGCATGAAGATTTTAACTTGGCTGTAATTATTTTCCTCCAACTAAAAATAAAAAGGATCCGTCTAGATCAGCTACCAGGGCTTTTTGGCCAATTGCAGTTGGGGGGGGGGGGGGTACACAGAATCAGTCCAGGGGCCACAAATGGCCCCCGGGCCCCACATTGGACACCCCTGCTTTAGACAGATGGATCTACAGCTACAATAGAAAACATTTATTCCTGTTTTAAGTTATTTTACTCAAACATCTCAACTACAGACACTCCTGTTCTGCTGTCAGCATCTTTAATCCGTCATCTGGTTTCTGTCTCATTTCTAGAGGCTTTAATATTTTACCTTTGGTTTAATTTACCATTTTATTTCCTACAATAACAACATAGTTACAATTTAGCTCTTTGGAGCCCAGGAGAACACTGCCCATGGTGACTAGAGAATTTATCAAACCTTTAAGTCTGGTTTTCTCTGTGAACCTAAAAGCTCATGATGTGTAAAGTTTTTAGCAGATCCTGAGTCTCAGGTTTGAAGCGTCTGAGCTAAAGTTGGAAAAAAGAAAAAACCTTTTTAAAAGGAGGAAGTCATTTAGAAATAATTTAAAGCTTTAATTTAAAGGAGAAATAAGGAGCAGCAGGTGCTGAAGTCTCACTAACAGGATTAAAAAAGATCTTTAAGTCAAAAATGAAAAGAACCCCCCCCCCCCCCCCCCCCCCCCAGGTCAATGTGTTAACTTGCTACAGATGAACATTGTTTTTACATGTGTGATACAACCTTTAGTCTTGATAAAAATAGCAGAAAAGATGTATTGATGTTTGTTCTGAGGGGAACGTCTCACCAGGGACAGATTTCCACAGACTGACTGTTAATCAGCATCGCCTGTTTTGAGATAAACTCATCTAAAAATGTCCTGAACTGGGATCATTGTTCATTCATCACAGAGAAAGACTATATCTGGACCTCCTTCAGAATCAGAACCAGCTGTAATCTCCAGGAGGCTGGTGCCGTGCACTGGCTGAGGTTCTGGTGGAGGATGTCTGGGTGGTGCTGAAAGCTGAGCTGAAGGTTCTGAAATGCTTCAACAATAAATCCATCACAGATCTGCATCAGATGCTTTCAGGACCAGGAGGATAAACGTTCTGGGCTTCAGTTCATTTAAAGGAACCAATGGATCTACTGATCCAAACCCAAGGCTGATCCAGACTTCACAGGTTCTTCTGGATCGTTTCCTGGTTTAACCCAAAAGATGTTTTAACGAGCTGAGAGCTGGAAAAGCTGCTTCCACAAACTGCTGCAGCAGCAGGTGGATTCAGACCCAGTTTATGGTTCGGATCAGTGAGTTCAGAGGTCTGCTGGTTCTGGTTCTGCTCATGTCTGAGGTCCGATGAAGAGCAAAGGGAATCAGAACCTCCTTTCTATAAAACGTAAAGGAGGTTTTAGTCGTCTCTGCAGGATTCTGTTGAGTGACAGGAGCAGACAGCCTGGTTTAGCAACCAGAGACCATTTAAACCTGAAACCCAACCAGATCCAATCAGAACCAGAACCAGGGATCCCAGCAGCTTCAGTTCAGGTCTTAGTTTACACAACAGAAAACCTTTCAGTCTGATGTTCAGATGAATATTTCTATATCGCTGGAGAAAATTAAAAAATCTGGGTTCAGTAAAGATCACAAAAGGTCATTTTATTTTGAAAATAAGCCAAGCCCCAACCATTTGTTCCTCATTTTCTCCAAAACAAGCACATTGTTTTTTGAATATTAGATTGTCACATAAAATAAAGTTTAAAATTGATCCAATCCCCCCCCTCCCCATGAAAACAGGCCTGCCCTGACTGAGCCGAGGGATTTAAACTACAGACCTGAGCCTCTGCAGTTATTAGAGGATAATCCCTGACATGCCGCCTCATGGTCAGAGCTGAACAATAATGAACTTTTCCCCTGAGGATAAAATCCAGCAGAAGTATTTCTGACTCCTCAGAGGATTTTCTGGACGTTTCTGAACAAATAGAAGCTTTTCTGAGTTAGAACAGCTAAATAAAATATAATTTAAAAAGATGTTGATTGGATGTATTTCTATTAAATTCTATGTAAAACACTGAAGGACAACAAAGTGATGTTTTAAAACATTTTATAAGATATATTTAATTATTGACCCATTTTATGCTACCTTGTATTCCTGTTTAATTTATCACGACTTTACAAAAGAAAGTCCAGAATTATTCATACCTCTGGCAGACTTAAAGTAATCTTTTAATTCAACCTGCAGGTTTCTTCTTACTGGTTTCAATATAAATATTAATATTTATTTTAACCCAGCATGAGTCCTGGCCTGAGTCTGATAGAGAATCTGTGGGGGAGCTGAAGATCAGGGTGATGATGAGGAGGAGATCTTCTAAATATTTTTCCTTTTATTATTGAGAAAAGGTAGAAATCTGAAGAACTACAAAGTTTCTTCCAGAATCGGATCAGTTCTGCGGGATTTACCCCCTCCCCCCAAAAAACAAAAATAAAGATTAGTTTCTACACAAAGTCCCCAGGAGGAGAACTTTAAGGCCAAACTGCTCACATTCACCTCTGATACCTGCTAAACTTTAAGATAAAAATATTTTATCTGTTTCCTCTGAGCTGGATGACAGAGAATCATTAATTATCTTTAATTAGTTCCTAATTAGCTCCTCACCTCTTCAAGGTCTCCGGCAGCAGCGTCTTGGCGTAATTAACTCCGGACTGGATGGACAGCGGAGCCATTCTGATGGTCTGTGGGTCAGAAACCCGGAGAAGGAGCAGGTCGGTACCGGGAAGCTGCTTCTAGCTGCAGAACCGCCTGTCTGGATCGGTTCACCTGCACAGCAGAACACACGGACTCTTTAAGAACAATGGCGGCCTCTGATTGGTCATGGGCCAGCCCTGAAACCCCGCCCAAAGCTTTAGTGACCAATAACCGCCCATAGGGGTCAGTCATGAGCCAACGATGTGAAAATGAAGGTGCAGGAAGGGATTTACCTGCAACAACAGAGAAAGTCTGAATTAATGATGCTTTCATGTCGATTCTATTTGGTTAGGAAAATATTTTAGGAAAAAGGCAAAAAGACAATAAACACAAAAGTCCAACATTAAAGCTGAACCTGGCAAAGTTAAAGAAATGTGTCCAGAATATTCCATCAATTTATTAATTTTGTCACATTTCATCCACAAACCTAAACGCATTTTAGCAGGATTTTGTATGAAACCCATCAAGAAGTAAAGGTGAATTACTAAATGGAAAAAGCACATTCTGTCTATTTTTTCCAAATAAAAAAAGTCCAAAAGAGTGGTAAACATATTTATTGAGCCTTTCTCCGCAGGTCCAGCTGCAGGTTGACTCCACCAGGTTTTAACATCTGAATGTTTTCTCCATTCTTCTTTATAAATCTCAGAGATCTGGATCTCAGAGAATAGACTTTAAAATCCTTCTGTTAGTCTATAAATCCCTGAATTAGCACCTAAATCCATCACAGACTTGTTATCAGGGCATCAACCCTCCAGACCACTCAGGTCTTCTGGCTCCAGCCTGCTCTGCAGAACCAGAACCAGAACCAGAACCAGACATGGAGAAGCAGCATTTAGTTCCTATGCTCCACTGATCTGGAACAAACAAGTTTGTTTAAGTTCCTTTAAATCAAGATAAAAAACACATCTGTTTAGGATTTAAATGTTAATGTTGAAGTTTGTAGTCCAACTTGTCTTGTTTATCTTGGTTTGCTGTTACTAGTTCACTGCAATGTGCTTTCCTCTATAATTTATTACAGATTTTAATATGTTTTTTTGTTCATGTTCAGCACTTTGAATCATGGTTACTGCAAAGTGCTTTATGAATCAACTCCTCTTGCCACAGAATCACGAAGACCAAGGAACACGGCAGACAGGTCAGGGAGAAAGTTCTGGAGAAGTTTAAAAGAGTTTAAAGACCTTTCAGGTCATTAGATGTTCAGATACCAAACAGTGAAGACCTTCATTTACAGGTGACTCGTCCAGAAGCTCCACATGACTTCTTTGGTCTCAGAAAGTTATTTCTGATACTTTCTGTGAAAGCAGACTGAAGAGATCAAGAAGTCCTACTAAAAGATTCAAAACAAAATCATGAAATAAGAAGATGAAGCAGTTGCTCAGTCCTGATGTAAACTCTGGGTTTATTTTAGCTCAACATTGCAGACGGTGGAGAAAGAGACCAGAGATGAGGCTACCTCCTCTCAGTGCTCCTGATGTAAGGAACCTTTAACGGGACTCTGGTCCAGATATCTAAGCAGCTTATAGGAGTTCAGCTGCTATTCTGATGTTTCACAATAAATGAGCTCCAAGATTAAAAAGTTTTATTTTGAATGGTTAAAGATGTCTAATGCTTCAAATGTAACATTTCAAAGAGAGAAAAAATAACTCATAGTAAAGTAAAGGTTGTTGCACAGAAGAATTTGATTTTTATACTTTGAGATACTCAACCTTCTGTCAGCGAAAGCCTCCTAAACTCAAACGATGAACCGATGATGACACAGAACAACCAAACCTTTGGTTTTCAGCAGCCTGTCATACAGACATGATCTGTGCATCATCCTTTGATTTCTTTCTTTTTTTTAATTAAATAACTACTATTAAATAACTAATATTGTTTGTTATTATTTCAACTTTTTTTCCTATTGAACAGAAGTTTTCCTCTCTACTTTCGCTACATGCTTGCTCAGTATGAGGGATTGCTGCAATGTTACAGTTTCCTTAGAAAACTTTTAACCCATCTGTCTGGATTATTTTGGTAGAACTGACTCTGTAAAGAACTCTGAGATTATATGTGTTGTGAATTGGATTAAAACAAATGAACTAAATTAAATCAGAATTGTAAATCTTACCAGTTAGCTCCAGAAATAAACAAGTCTGGCCCTAGTTACCTTTTCCTTGGGGAGTTAAACTTGGGGTAAAAACTGGTGTCGTCTCAGACTCTGATTTAACTTTTTATTCCCAAATAATAAGATTAAAAATAATAACGCTTTCTCTTAAACATCCATGAGAGATTCAGTAAAACTCAGAACATTTCTGAGTACATTTGGTGCAGAAATATTCACCATTGATATCTTTTGTTTCAGGCTGACCTGATTACTGTGATATGATATTTGCTTAAATGTTCAATGCTTATGATTTAAGAAGATAGATCCCTAACTATAAAAAAGCTAAATACTCGCTTTTTAACATGACTTTTACAACATTTCTGATCCGTTGTCTTTTATCTTTATCAATCATAGACTATTTGTGTGATTCTGTTTTATTGTATCGTTCTCTTTGTGATAGACTTTTAATGACTTCATTACATAAGGGTTCCCTTTTGTGCCAGTGTGTAAAACATTAATTTATTTTTATTTGCAGATTTTGAAAACATGTATTTTAATGATTGTAATCAAAGTTTAATCATTTAAATCATAGCCTAAAGCGGTTATTAAAAAATAGTTTTGTTTTAGATCGAGTCTCTCGGGTCGTATGTCTTTGGTTTCTGCTCCGTTAGCAGGAACCTTTGACAGGCGTATAGCAGCTGCTGTTTCCGCCGGACTGCATTAAGAGACGGACCAAACACAGGCTCCCGTCTCTGAGCAGTTAAAAGTTTACTGACTTAAAATGAAGTTTCGGGGGAAAATAATCGACGTGGCCTGTTTGAACCACTTCACCAGTGAGTCCATTAGCGTTGTTAGCATGTTAGCTTGTTTCTATGCTAACGCGTTAGCTTGCTGTTAGCTTGTTCAACATGATGAGATGTTAGCTTCCTGCGAAATAAAATCATTCAGCTCTAATTTTACTTTCTAGAAGATTTATTCAAATAGAGAAAAAAAACTTCCTGTGCTAAATTATTCATCAGGAGGTTTAAACTAGAAATGAATAACAAGTTACTATGGTAATTATTGTTAATAAACCTGTTTGGCTCATTAAGAGACGTATACGTTTAATTAAATGGATTAAAAGCTATTCTTTACTGGTTTCTGCTACCGGTTTATTATAGCTAATTTTCTCTGTTATTTTTCTCTGTTATTTTATTTTATTTTAAATTCATGGACCTGTCCAGCACTTTACTCACTTTGTGTGTAAAGTGCTTTATAAATAAAGGTTGACTGTTTGATATTATTCGGTGGGTTATTGAACTTGTTGTCCTTATATTTGGTTGTTTTTACGCACAGTTTCTTAGTCGGTTGAGCTGTTTGTTGGTTATTTTACCTCTATAAATTAAATCATTATTTTAATATGACAGCAGTTGCCTTATATGATTATCTGTGAAATATTTAAAGAGAATCCTCACATATAAGCTAAGTCCAATCCTTCTAGTTTAAATGATTGATGAAATAAGTCCATTCGTCATAGTTTACCCTGTTTATAGGTTAAGTAGAATTTACCAAGATATACACAGATATAAATCCAGACAAACACAGAAACACAGTGAAGATTCTTCTTAAAATACAACCTGAGGATAAACAGAGAGGAGGCATATTTTACAGCTAAAGACTCAGTTGTTGATGCATTTTAGTGTGACTGCGCTGCAGTAAACTGGAGATAAACCCAGCTGTGAATGATCTAAATCAGCAGAACGTACCTTGTCTCCTTTCTTCAGGAGTGGTGACCACCATCTCCAAGCTGACCAAGACCTGCGTCCTGCGGCTGACTCCAGACAACCTGTTCTTCATCCTGTCAGGAAAAGTGACCAACGGAGGTGTCAGCATGTGGTGTGAACTGCTGCAGGTCAGACGTTCCACCAACACAGTGGCTTCCTGTATGGAACATCTGCAGAGTTTTAAATCACAACTCTGCTGTTTCTGGTCATTTATCTTCTCTAAAGAGGTTTAGAGGTTTTCCTCTTGGTGCTGCGTGAAAAGCCTGATGTTTATGGAAGAAGATGCCTGAGACAGTGCAGTGTGATGGAAATAAGCAATATTCTTATAGCTACAAGGAGACTCACTAAAAGAAACACTGTGATCTCTTGAAAATAATTTATTTTAATAGATAAAGGGTTCAGGAGTTAAAACTGTGATAATCTGTGAAAACGTTTTTCTTTAACTGAGCAGAAACTGGTCTGAAACTGAGTTAATAGAAGCTAAAATGTCTAAAGAACATCTCTGCCTGACCTTTAGAAAGTTCTGGAAACTGCTGAGCTCTTTAAGATGAAAGCAAGTGTTTCTGCTTGGAGGGAAGACGTGAGGACTGGGTCAGAGTTCTGGTTCTGTCAGGATGGATGACGTCTGTACTGATGTGGGTGAACCCAGACAGGCTTGGTGTTTAGCTAACAACGCTGTGGTTCCTGCAGAACAACTTCTTCGATGAGTACCAGATGGAGGGCGTGTCCTCAGAGTTCAACCAGATCTGCCTGGAGGTGTCTCCAGAGAACCTGTCCCGGGCCCTAAGGACGGTCCAGTGCGCCAAGTCTGTGAAGATAAAGCTGACCAAGAAGCACTGCGCCTGTCTGACCGTGGCTGCTGAGCTGGTGAGGAGAACCAAGAACCTCTGGTTCTGTTCACGCTGCTGTAGAAATGTTAGAGCGCTGCAGGGATTAGAACCATAAACCTACATGGACCTGTGCTGCTGTCAGAAGTCAGTCAACCCCTCCTCTGACAGGAACAGTTGGAGATGATCTGATGTTTGATAATTTCCCAGTTTCAGTTATTTTTCTTTCTCTGTAATGTGATGAACCATTTCTTGAGAATCTACCTTAGTGGTTTATCTGATGACCTCTGACCTCCATGCGTCCCGTCCAGCCCACCCTGTCCAGCGCCAGCAGAGTCGTCACTCACGACGTTCCTGTTGAGGTGATTCCTAGAAGACTCTGGCAGGAGTTCAAAGAACCCGTCATGCCGGACTTTGATGTGAGAAACGTCTCCATTCCAGATGGAAATCCTCCTTTCAGTCCAAGGATTCGTCCTTCTTCATAAGTGAAACTATCATTCTGTCCTGATGACTCTTTTGTTCATTAAAGGACTTCCTGTTGGTTTCCCTTCCAGGTGAGCATCTACCTTCCTCCCCTGAAGATGTTGAAGAACGTGGTGGACAGGATGAAGAACCTCTCTAACTTCCTGGTAGGACTCACAGCTCCTCACCGTAAACTCTGGGCTGTGGTCCAGGTCCAGTTAAAACCTGCTGCTGGTAACTCAATCCACCACCAGGTGGCGCTGCTGCACCAGAACTCCCCATGGAGCAG
This sequence comes from Fundulus heteroclitus, assembly GCF_011125445.2. Lineage (NCBI taxonomy): Eukaryota > Metazoa > Chordata > Actinopteri > Cyprinodontiformes > Fundulidae > Fundulus > Fundulus heteroclitus. The sequence goes on from NC_046381.1 coordinate 38,976,463, forward strand.
CTTCATGATAAAATTCTAAATTTATTTCATAACGTGGATTTTTTTTACTCATAAAGACATATTGTCTATCAATAATAATAATAATAATAATAATAATAATAATAATAATAATAATAATAATTATTATTATTATTATTATTATTATTATTATTATTATTATTATTATTATTAATATTATTATTATTATTATTATTATTATAAGCTGCACGTTAGACACAAACTCCACCTGAGTTGCTCACCTCTTTGGTTCTTCTGGTTCTGCTTTTTAATAACTAATAACTGTTTTCTCATGTTGCACATTCACCCAGACTGCTCAGTCTCCTTTTCTTACTTTATGTTTTTATGAGCAGCACTTAGAGCAACGAATATATTGATGATAAATCCTTAAATGAACAGGAAACCTGGGAACGATGCATAACTAAAGCAGTAATATCAACATGAAGAACTAATTCCTGAAGCTTTTAGACTCAAACCTAGATTATTTTATGGATCTGGACACGTTTAACTGGTCCTGAGTTCAGTTTATCTATTTCTGCAGTGTTAACATTAAAAACTCAATCTCTGATTATTCTTTCTGCCGTTTCTGACTCGTTTTATTGCAGAAAATCATAGTGTCTTCTCCTCATCCAAAGGGTTTTAAAGTTAAATTATTCTCCAATATTTGGTTTCCAGGGTGACTCTGTGTGTTTTCAGGTAATCGAGGCCAACCTGAACGGAGAGATGAACCTGAAGATCCAGACAGACCTGGTTTCTGTCTCCACTCACTTCAAAGACCTGGGGAACCCTCCGTGGGGTAAAACAGCTTTAGTCCCACTCTTCAGGTTAAATCAGCAGAAGATTTAGATGTTCCCTGAAGGAGGATCTGGACCACCTGGATGCTGAGTTGGTTCTAAACCAGCATCTCAGGAACCTTTGGTTTGGCTTTTAGCTTCAGATGATGATGGTTTTATAAAAGGAGACAGGAGCTCCTGACCTTCTAGAGTTTGACAGAACTTCTGGTTCTGTAGGGTTTAGTCTCCAGGCTCAGATCTTCTCTCTCCACTGTTAAATCGTATTGTAGCAGAGAACATGTTGTCCAGCTGAGCCAGGAGCTCAGAGACGCTGACTGAGCGTCCGTCTGTCCCTTCAGGTGAAGACGCCTCCCAGGACGGAGGTCCGTCTCAGAGAGGAGACCCAGAGCTCCTGGCCGAGGCCACAGTGGACATCAGGAAGCTGCAGCAGTTCCTCGTGGGACAGCAGGTCAACCCCACCAAGGCCATGTGCAGTGAGTCCAACACGTTAAAATGAACGATGAAGATAAAATGTTCTGCTGGAGGCTCCTGGACCCAACAAGCTCTGAGGTCTGATCCTCATGCTGGAGGTTCAAATCCTTCAAGGCTTCAGACACCAGTGAAGCTGCCCCTGATGTTCTGGACCAGGTCCAGCATGTTCTGGTACCAGATGTGACCTGGAGGACGACTTGGAGCTGCAGTTTAGATCCTTCAGGCTTTCTGAGTTCCTCCTGATGGGAATCAGCACCATAACAGGGGAGGGTCCACTTCAACCCCCCTATTGGCTGTCAGCATCCTTCAGCTGATGCTGACAGCCAATATTATTAAGAAAAGAAAACTGGAGTAAATTAGTCTCTTTTCCATCTAAAATCAGCTCCAGAGACAGAACCTTTAGGAGGCTGTTGTCTCAGAGTCCAGTTGGGTTTCATGAAGAAAATCACAGCAGCTTCTCCAAAAGCTCAGAATAAATCATCTTCAGGGACTAAATCATGTCTGTGTCCTGCTGTCTCCTCAGATATCGTCCATCAGAACGTGGTCCACCTCATCCTGCTGCATGAAGACGTTTCTCTGCAGTACTTCATCCCTGCTGTGGCCTAGAACCTCTGCAGAGGATCAGTGGGTTCTGGTGCTGCTCAGTGGGTTCTACCTGACACCAAGAAGGACATCAGAGACTCCAGGAGACTTAAACCTGCTGGACTGGGCATTAATTATCACATGTTAAATATTTTTACACAGATGTATATTTCAGTGTCTTTAAGGTTCGTTTTATGATTAAAATCTTTATTTTTTCAATCTGTGTGATCTGAGAACTGCTTAAACGACCCAAACATTCTCCATGTTTCTCCAGTAGTTAAGTTCCTCCAGGGTTTACAGCAAGATGCTGCAGATCTTCTCTGTTGTGGAGAGTCTGGTCTCTGCCATCATCTGCTGGGCAGCATGCATCAGAGCATCTGGCTTAAAGAAGCTCAGTGTAATAATAGATTAGGCTGGTTCTGATCTGGAGACTCCTGCAGACTTTTCAAACAGGGATTCTTCATAAAATGAACATTATGAACAACCCTGAGCATCTTCTTCACCATATGATGATGTCTTCATTCAGAGACTTCTCCAGATCCACACCGCTACAGGGGATCCTTCCTGCCTGCAGCCTGAAGAAACCCCATAACATGAGTTAGAGCAGCATTTCATTTCCCTCTGGGGTTAATGAAGTTTTAATGAATTTGAACTGAATAAGGAAACTATCTCTGGTTTGGGTCCATGGATGATTTTACTGGATATAAACTATATAAAAGTAGACACTGAGTCAAACCTCAGTAACTGAAAAGCTACATTAAGACAGATTTAATGTTTGCTGCCCAGGTCAGATCTGTATAATTACTAATAAATTAGCTGCATCCTGAGCAGCAGACCTGATTTCTACATGAGTAAGAGTTCAAGATGTTGATTCTGTCTAATGGGCTGTAATGAAATCTAAGCTTAGACATTTATATAGACGTGCGTTTATCTGTCTGTTCTCTGTTCCCACTCATCCTGTCTGGGTGGAGGTGGGCTGGTCATTGGGCGAGAGGCGGGGTCCATCTTGGACAGGTCAGCAGTCCATCACTGGACAACATGGAGACATACGGGACAGACAACCTCACACTAACTGTGGACTATTTAGAGATTATCAACCCAACAGTCGTGTTTCTGGACTATAGGAGGAAGCTGGAGTACCCAGAGAGAACCCACACATGCACAGGGAGAACATGCAGACTCAGTGCAGTAAGGCCCCAGGGATTTAACCCCTGCTGTAAGCAACATTGGTTCCAGCTTTATCACATTAAATTATTAATGTATCACCCATAAATCTATTAAAAATAAACTGGAAGTTCAATAAAATCTATAAATCATTGAAATGTTCCAGAATGTATAAACTAAAATTGAGCTTATGAATTAATTTGATTCATATTTTCATTCAGACAGACTTGCATAAAGGAATAATAGGCAACCTCTGCCAGTAAGGGCCCCTTGGTTTCCCACCCCACTTAGAGCAGCCCTGCATTATTTATGTGTTTGAAATATAATAATAATTTACAACATAAACAACAGCGTGACAATGCTCCTCATTGCCATATATTAAATAGATCCCACACATGTATTAGTACCGCTGAGTACCAGATGGAGAGTTTAGAGAGGAGAAAACAGAGCTGTAAAATGAACAAAGCAAGAAAAAAGGTAGATTTGTACAATACTGAAATCTTCTGAAGACCCGAATCTCATTAAATAAGATATTTAAGTGTTTGAGGAAAAGATGCATTAAGCCAAAAAATGACATCAAATTGAACTAGAAAAATTTGCATTTCCTGCGAAAATGCACTGTGAATGCAGATAGCTGAATGATTAAGCAAAAGATGCAGAAGATCTTTGAAGAGAAAAAATAGCTGAAAAGCATTGAAGAAGTTGAAAAAGTTGAAGAAGTTGAAAAAGTTGAAGAATTTGAAAGAGTTGAAGAATTTGAACATGAAAGAACAATAGCTGAATTATTAGAAGAAGAAAAAACTGAAGGAAAGGCACCAAACATTTCCTAACTCATTCTAAACACTGAATCGTTTAACAAAGCATAAGTAGAATTTCAAACTTGAATATACTGTTGCCATATGTGGGCCTGCATTTCTAGGGAGTATAAGGGGTTTCGCCCCCATTGAAAAGCATTGGATGTTTGACACCTCCTAACTTGGAGATGCTTTACGTGACGAGGCCCAAACTTATTGTGGAGCATTCTGTATAAAGGAGGTACAGACTCTGTAAAGCAGAAGTTTGTCCGAGCTGCCTAGAGCTACTTCCAATTAGCAACATGCTAACCATTAGCCGCTAACATGGTTGTGCTCAGGATCACCGGGTGATTGTACTCTGTCAGTTTGGTCCAAATCCTGTACTGGGAAGTGCCTCAAATAGGGGTGCCAATACTTAATGTCGCCAAACGTCACCAAAGTTCATGAGTCAGATTGGCCTCCTTTAGCAACTCAGCCTCACCACATCTGGGCCCAGAACTCAACATTTGACCAAAATGGTCAGTAGCGCCATTTTCCACATGTGGGTGGTGCTGTATTGGCCAATTGGGTCGTGTCTGGGCATCATGCCAGGTCCTGTTGGAAGCAAAGGCCCAATAGGAAAGCATGTGAAATCCAAAATGGAATAGAAAAATGACACATAGCTGAAAGTCACTTGAAAATTTTAAAATGTCAAGAGGAAGTGACTGTGCGAATTTCAGATTCCTACATTTAACACAGCAACTGCGGTGAGCGTCGAAAGTTGCCATTCTATCTCAATTGATCCTGTCCCTCTGGCCCTCAGAGTTCCGTCGTCATGGAAACTCACTGACACACCTGCAGCGGCCAGTCTACCCAAGTGCAGAGACTTTGCTCACAATAAGTCCCATTGGATTATAATGGAGAACTTTGCCCCGAACAACGCTTCATATCTCCTGATCCCTAAATGGTAGAGACGTAATTTTTTCTGCGTTTAGTTCGTAACGGATAGGGGAAGAAGAAAAGCTATCGTTTTTTGCTGGAAATACTTTAATAAAGGCGTAAAAAATTATGATCTAAAGGGGTTTTTTAAGGAATTTGCAAAATCCTCTAAAAACAGTCCCGAACAAATCGCTCTAGCTGAAAAAGTATAAGAGATATCAAAACAATTATTTCACTGTGAGTATCAGCAGGCTTTTGAGGACTATGTTGCTCATTTTTATGTTTGTACAAAAATCGGTGTAGGCACAGCAACGATGTAAAAAAGTGGATCATGTGGAAAAATGCAGCTCTAAAGCATTTTCAGGATTTTGCACATTCGCTACTCCCGAACAAATTGTTCCTGCGGAAAAACCGTAACAGTTATCCACAAAATTCCTTTTTTGTGAGTGCCAGAAGTGTTGGGACATTCATATGTGAAAGTCTCATGCCTGTACATCAAACGGTTTAGGAGTAGCGACGATGTAAAAACGTGTGATGTTTTGGATTTTCAGACGTCATTTTTCAAAACCGCTCCATAGGAAATGAATGGGGGAGGTTTCGGGTTTGTGTCGCTCTGAGGTGATTTGCGAAAAATCTATAAATGCTACACCAATGAGGGTTACCATTTCCTGATTCCAGACAAAAATTCCTACGTTTTGATGTATAATTTATGTGGATAGGTTGAAAATTGAGCGAGTGAGAAGAAGTTGTTCGGAGATGAAGAATTTGTTGAATTTCTAGAGTGCGCACTCTATAACTGCCTCCTTGACGACCATAGCAACGCATGTTATTTGCTGAATTTCTTGAAAAGCCAAAATTATTTTAAGGAGGTACTATATGAAAATGGTAAAAGATATGAAAAAGCTGAAATAGACCATAATAGCTGAAAGATATCACTACATTTTAAAAGTTGAATGGCGTTTCTAGCTGAAAGTAGGCTGAAGCAGTAAGCTGTCAAAAAGCAGCTGAAATGAGCGGAATTTTAGTGAATTACATTCATTTCCTATGGGAGAAAAAAAGCTGAAAATTTGCAGAAAAAGCTGAATATTTTAAAAAGTTGAAGAGTTAAAAGTACAAAAAGACATAGCCATCCATTCCAGAAGAAGCTGAATAGTTTAAAAGTTGAATGGTTGAAATCGGAGAAAAATTGTAGGAGGAGAAGCGAATCAAACTTTAAACAGTAAAAACGCATTTGGAAGAAGTTCCTATAATAACTAGAAAAATTTGCATTTCCTGCGAAAATGCACTGTGAATGCAGATAGCTGAATGATTAAGCAAAAGATGCAGAAGATCTTTGAAGAAGAGAAAAAATAGCTGAAAAGCATTGAAGAAGTTGAAAAAGTTGAAGAAGTTGAAAAAGTTGAAGAATTTGAAAGAGTTGAAGAATTTGAACATGAAAGAACAATAGCTGAATTATTAGAAGAAGAAAAAACTGAGGGAAAGGCACCAAACATTTCCTAACTCATTCTAAACATTGAATCGTTTAACAAAGCATAAGTAGAATTTCAAACTTGAATATACTGTTGCCATATGTGGGCCTGCATTTCTAGGGAGTATAAGGGGTTTCGCCCCCATTGAAAAGCATTGGATGTTTGACACCTCCTAACTTGGAGATGCTTTACGTGACGAGGACCAAACTTATTGTGGAGCATTCTGTATAAAGGAGGTACAGACTCTGTAAAGCAGAAGTTTGTCCGAGCTTCCTAGAGCTACTTCCAATTAGCAACATGCTAACCATTAGCCGCTAACATGGTTGTGCTCAGGATCACCGGTTGATTGTACTCTGTCAGTTTGGTCCAAATCCTGTACTGGGAAGTGCCTCAAATAGGGGTGCCAATACTTAATGTCACCAAACATGACCAAAGTTCATGGGTCAGATTGGCCTCCTTTAGCAACTCAGCCTCACCACATCTGGGCCCAGAACTCAACATTTGACCAAAATGGTCAGTAGCGCCATTTCCCACAGGTGGGTGGTGCTGTATTGGCCAATTGGGTCGTGTCTGGGCATCATGCCAGGTCCTGTTGGAAGCAAAGGCCCAATAGGAAAGCATGTGAAATCCAAAATAGGATAAAAAAATGACACATAGCTGAAAGTCACTTGAAAATTTTAAAATGTCAAGAGGAAGTGACTGTGCGAATTTCAGATTCCTACATTAATCACAGCAACTGCGGTGAGCGTCGAAAGTTGCCATTCTATCTCAATTGATCCTCTCCCTCTGGCCCTCAGAGTTCTGTTGTCATGGAAACTCACTCACACACCTGCAGCGGCCAGTCTACCCAAGTGCAGAGACTTTGCTCACAATAAGTCCCATTGGATTATAATGGAGAACTTTGCCCCGAACAACGCTTCATATCTCCTGATCCCTAAATGGTAGAGACGTAATTTTTTCTGCGTTTAGTTCGTAACGGATAGGGGAAGAAGAAAAGCTATCGTTTTTTGCTGGAAAAAGTTTAATAAAGGCGTAAAAAATTATGATCTAAAGGGGGGTTTTTAAGGAATTGCAAAATCCTCTAAAAACAGTCCCGAACAAATCGCTCTAGCTGAAAAAGTATAAGAGATATCAAAACAATTATTTCACTGTGAGTATCAGCAGGCTTTTGAGGACTATGTTGCTCATTTTTATGTTTGTACAAAAATCGGTGTAGGCACAGCGACGATGTAAAGAAGTGGATCATTTGGGGTGATGGAGGTCCAAAGCGTCTTCAGGATTTTGCAAATTCGCTACTCCCGAACAAATTGTTCCTGCGGAAAAACCGTAACAGTTATCCACAAAATTCCTTTTTTGTGAGTGCCAGAAGGGTTGGGACATTCATATGTGAAAGTTTCATGCCTGTACATCAAACGGTTTAGGAGTAGCAACGATGCGAAAACGTGTGATGTTTTGGATTTTCAGACGTCATTTTTCAAAACCGCTCCATAGGAAAATGAATGGGGGAGGTTTCGGGTTTGTGTCGCTCTGAGGTGATGTGCGAAAATCTATAAATGCTACACCAATGAGGGTTACATTTCCTGAATCCAGACAAAAATTCCTACGTTTTGATGTATAATTCATGTGGATAGGTTGAAAATTGAAGCGAGTGAGAAGAAGTTGTTCGGAGAAGAAGAATTTGTTGAATTTTCTAGAGTGCGCACTCTATAACTGCCTCCTGACGACCATAGCAACGCATGTTATTTGCTGAATTTCTTGAAAAGCCAAAATTATTTTAAGGAGGTACTATATGAAAATGGGTAAAAGATATGAAAAAGCTGAAATAGACCATAATAGCTGAAAGATATCACTACATTTTAAAAGTTGAATGGCGTTTCTAGCTGAAAGTAGGCTGAAGCAGTAAGGTGTCAAAAAGCAGCTGAAATGAGCGGAATTTTAGTGAATTCCATTCATTTCCTATGGGAGAAAAAAAGCTGAAAATTTGCAGACAAAAGCTATGAATATTTTAAAAAGTTGAAGAGTTAAAAGTACAAAAAAGACATAGCCATCCATTCCAGAAGAAGCTGAATAGTTTAAAAGTTGAATGGTTGAAATCGGAGAAAAATTGTAGGAGGAGAAGCGAAGCAAAGTTTAAACAGTAAAAACGCATTTGGAAGAATAAACAGGAACTAGAAAAATTTTGCATTTCCTGCGAAAATGCACTGTGAATGCAGATAGCTGAATGATTAAGCAAAAGATGCAGAAGATCTTTGAAGAGAAGAGAAAAATAGCTGAAAAGCATTGAAGAAGTTGAAAAAGTTGAAGAAGTTGAAAAAGTTGAAGAATTTGAAAGAGTTGAAGAATTTGAACATGAAAGAACAATAGCTGAATGATTAGAAGAAGAAAAAACTGAGGGAAAGGCACCAAACATTTCCTAACTCATTCTAAACACTGAATCGTTTAACAAAGCAGAAGTAGATTTTCAAACTTTAATATACTGTAGCCATATGTGGGCCTGCATTTCTAGGGAGTATAAGGGGTTTCGCCCCCATTGAAAAGCATTGGATGTTTGACACCTCCTAACTTGGAGATGCTTTACGTGCGAGGCCCCAAACTTATTGTGGAGCATTCTGTATAAAGGAAGTACAGACTCTGTAAAGCAGAAGTTTGTCCGAGCTTCCTAGAGCTACTTCCAATTAGCAACCTGCTAAACATTAGCCGCTAAAAATGGGTTGTGCTAGGATCACCGGGTGCTTTACTCTGTAAGTTGCGTCCAAATCCTGTTTACGGGAAGTGCAGCAAATAGGGGTGCACATACTTAAGTCGCCAAACGTCACCAACAGTTATGGGTCAGATTGGCCTCTTTAAGCAAACTCAGCCTCACCATCTGGGGCCCAGAACATCAATATTTGACCAAAATGGTCAGTCATAGCGCAATTTCCCACAGGTGGGTTGGTGGTTTTGTATTGGCCAATTGGGGGTCGGTATGGGCATCATGCCAGGTCCGGCTTGGAAAGCAAAGGCCCAATTGTGAAGCATGTTGAAATCACAAAATGGGACGAAAAATGAAACAGAGCTGAAAGTCACTTGAAAAATTTTATAAAATGTCAAGAGGAGGAAGTGACTGTGCGAATTTTCGATTACTACATTTAATCACACAACTGCGGTGAGAGTCGAAAGTTGCCATTCTATACTCAATTGATCCTCTCCCTTGCCCTCAGAGTCTCCGTTGTAATTGGGCAACTCATGACACACCATGCAGCGGCCAGTCTACCAAGTGCAGAGACATTCTCACAATAAAGTCCATTGGATTATAATGGAGAACTTTGCCTCCGAACAACGTTCATTATCTCCTGATCCCTAAATGGTAGAGACGTAATTTTTCTCATGCGGTAGTTCGTAACGGATAGGGGAAGAAGAAAAGCTATCGGTTTTTGCTGGA